>NC_142737.1:20052500-20240000 GCF_051943395.1 Hippocampus bargibanti
TGCCTGTGCCCACGCAACCACCTACGCACACCCAGTTTAATATTGAATATACTAAAATGTTTTCTATTCGAATATTTAATCTTCAAAAACTCGATTTGGTTTCCTCTCTAATTACAGCATCAAGTCACCATATCGCTCGAAAACTGTTTAATTATACGAAGGTATTATTACCTGAATTTCCTTTTTTTATTTTTTTGGTTGTTGTTGTTGTCCTTAATGGTAATCTCTCAGTCCGACAGTAATTCGTAAACGTCGTCACGTGATGCTGACGACCCCGTCTAATTTTGACGCTTATGTTCGCGTGTTAGGGAGTGGCGCACGTGCGCAATACTAAAATTCCAGTGAACCAAAAAAAAAAAACAACGTGTAAGCGAGTAGACAATTCATAATAGGCATTGTATGAACCATTAAATAACACACGCGTATTCCTTCTCTGCCACATGTTGAAACAAAGGAAGGAATATATGTTATATATTTTAAAAGGTACGTGAAACATTTTGATGCAAACGTAAAATAACTTCTGCTATTAATACAATTCCTGACGTGAAGTATCAGTTTATATTAATTGAGACAATGAAAGCAAATTTCTGGGTTTATAGACTCAAATAACACTTTAGAAAACTGAAATAGCATACTGTTGGAGACGGAGAGGCACATGTGTGTTGTTGGCCCGTGTATGATGATGGCTTGTTAATAATGCAACAATAATAATAATAATAATAATAGTAATAGTAATATTATATATTACATATTATATATTATATATATATGTATTTTGTTTTTCTACTTTCATTCCTTTCATCACTTTGCTGCTGTGAAATGTAAATTTCTCCACTGTGAGACTAATAAAGGCATATCCAATCCAATCCGATCCAATAGTAATAGTAATAGTAATAGTAATAGTAATAGTAATAGTAATAGTAATAGTAGAAAATCGTTTTACATTTTTGGGATACCTTCACGTTTAGAATACACACTGGCTAGCGTTTTTCGTTTTCTCGGGCTGCTCTGTATTTCCGATAATAGTTATATTTCAAAAATAATGGGAATACATCTACTAAAATGTCAAATATGATTTAGCACATTTCTCAAAAGCGTATAGTGCAACATAAGAGCAGGCCAAATCACCACCAAGCATCCCCACAACGCATTCAGCCGAGTAGGAAAAAAGACAAATCGAAGCAAAAAAGCAGTTCTTACTGTTGATAGTCGTGCTTGCAATAAAGTTTCCTTTCTCTGAAGTAGCAGCTGGTGATGAGAGGCTGTTGACACACCGTGCACTGCAAACACTCTTCGTGCCACGACGACTCGTTGACCCTCATCAGGAAGCGGTCAGAGATGGGTCGGTGGCACCCTTCACACACGGCCTGGTGGTGACAGTCTGTCCCTAAAAATCAAAGAAACAAAAAACATGAACAGCCCGTCCAGTTGCACGTGCATACAAGCACAGCGAATCATTGTTATTATTTTATTTTCAAGGCCAAATGCTTTCGCTCAACCATATAATTAAAAGAACGCCGCAAAATCAAAACAAAAATATATCTTAATTGCACGTGCATAAGAGGCAACGTTGTGCAATTATGTTTGCTTTGATTGCTTTTGTGGTTATTTTTTTTATATCCTGACTTACCGAGCATGACTCCCAACGCTTGTCCCGATCGTAGCGGATGCTCCTCTATTTTTATGCCGTCCAACATGATGCACGTGTCCAAATGTTACCTCTCGGTAAGTCGTTTTAATGACACGGGACCTGTTGCAAGATCCATAAGAAATCACAATCAAGTACTGTATATGCACACTTATACAAACACACTCCCATTAGGGCGCAGTCAGAGGGGAGAAAAGCGTCCGACAACTCGAGTCGCAAGGCAGCCGTGTTCGGAACCTGTTGAGCCGCCACAAGCACGACTTTCAGGGACACAAAAACAGCTCGCGTCGGTCGTGTGGAGATACCACACGGACAGAAAATGAAAGCAAAAAATACGAGCGCTCGCTGTCACCTGTGAAAATCAGAAGGGCCCGTATAGGTGTTGCTGGAGAGCCGAGCACGTCGGAACTGATTTGAGAATCCAATCAGAATTGGTCCAAGGGGAATACAACTGACAACGAATTCCAAAGACAGCAAAGTGGAGATGCCCCGGCACCAACTTTGGGAGCTTGCTTCCTTGCTTGCTAATGTTCGTTTCGCTGTTCAAGTCTCCCGTCGTGATTGAAGCGAGTCGATGGAACCTCCCACTTGTGCATGGATGGCTGCACTTTTTCACTCTCCGCTCGTCGACATTGGGGTGCGATTGGAGCACAGTGCAATGAATCCGCGCAGCCAAACTGCAACGCATTTCAATAGTATAACACAAAATAATGGTCAGCATGATCAGCATGGTCAGCGGTTCGTAGTCATTACCTAAACTACGTGTTTTAGAGAGATGGTTTAGTGTCTCATTTGTTCAGTTTTATGTATGTATGTATGTATGTATGTATGTATGTATGTATGTATGTATGTATGTATGTATGTATGTATGTATGTATGTATGTATGTAGTTAGTTAGTTAGTTAGTTAGTTAGTTAGTTAGTTAGTTAGTTAGTTAGTTAGTTAGTTAGTTAGTTAGTTAGTTAGTTAGTTAGTTAGTTAGTTAGTTTTTGGAGCTACTTTCCACTGGAAGCTGATGTCTCCTTTGAGCGGATGCACCTGGTGATCAGAGGTGATAACAGGAAGATCAAGCCATGGGAGACCGAAAAGCAAACATACAAAATTGCTGATATACATATAAGGATTAACAATAATAATGACAACAACAACAACAACAACAACAACAATAATAATAATAATAATAATAATAATAATAATAATAATAATAATAATAATAATAATAATAATAATAATAATAATAATAATAATACGTCTGTGTAAGCTCTCAGTCGTACAGGAGTGGTCCATCGAAGAAAAGGTTTCTTCAGCCGTCATCTGTACTTCTCTCTCTCTCTCTGAAGTACAGATGACGGCTGAAGAAACCTTTTCACCAATAATAATAATAATAATAATAATAATAATAATAATAATAATAATAATAATAATAATAATAATAATAATAATAATAATAATAATAATAATACGATTGATTGGAGGCTCATTACAGGTTGTTTTACTCGTTTACAGAAATTAAACACAGTTGTTACCACATGGGTAAGTGTGAATACATTTTATCCACAAAACGTCAAGCACGTGCAGGTCAGTTACTCCCACAACATGAAAGGTAAAAATGATGGACGACGTCGATTTCCGTTTTTCTAAGACAAATGCATGTATGAAAAGAAACCTAAAATTCCCTTCGGTTTCTGATTATCATGCAAATCTTTATATTGTTTTATGTCTTTGCATACACCGTTTATTGCTTAAAGACAAAATCATGCCATTGCATACAATGCAACGTTTATGTTGCTGCAGGACGAATAGAGCAAACATTATACATACAACAACTAATAATAATAATAATAATAATAATAATAATAATAATAATAATAATAATAATAATAATAATAATAATCGAATACACACAATAAACTAGGAATTCCACAAGCCTTTATGAGTAAGCAGGATAAATTAGGTGTATGTTGCAATTTTCGAGGCCTTTGCATTCTGGCGGTGACCTGGAGCATCCAAGTGGAGCAGATTTGTGCGCGCGTCCCCTGCTGTTTACCACAAGAATTTCAGGACTGGGATGAGGGGAATGCATGAAGATTCTGGAATGGTTTAATAAGAACGCGCACGTGTTAATGAATTCGATGTCAGGTGCAGATGACACCTGGCAGTCACAACGTCGACTCCCTTATTTCCGAATTTGTTGACAGTTGGGGGTCGATTTCAACCTTCTTAGTTTATTAGATTATAGTGCCAGTGGACAGCAATATGACCGTTATCAATACGTTTCAATCAATACACTTACAGCCATTCTACTCTGCGGGGTCATTGTGTAAACGGGATCTCGAATTCAATAAATCAATCATGTTTTAATGAGACCCTGCTTGGAAGGCCCACGCTCATTTTAAACAAGACTGGAGGGAGGGAACAACATGTCGCCGCAGCACCTGCAGGTGTGGGGAAACACAAGTGCTTGCTAAAGTTGAACCAGAAATTCTGTAAGCAGCCACAGCAACAGTTATGCTACGTGCAACCACAAGGTAAGATCATGTGTCCAGGTCGTTTGTACAAAGTGGCAGTGTCCACCCACACGTGTAGGGGAATAATTTAATGTCAAAACACAAGCATGAAGTGGCTTGTCTAATGAGAAACTGGTCTGGTTAAAATGATAATTTAAACCTGGCTGCTAAATGCAAAGTTCAGGTCATGCATTGTTTTAAGAAAACTTGTCACCAACGAACGATGATTTTAAATTTTATATTTGATTAAGGAAATTGGCGATCGATTAACAATAAACTATACGAATAACCACCTATATAAATGCACGTATAGAAAAGTATAGAGAATACGTTGCAAAAGATGTACTCTGTAATGTAACAACGCAATGGCCCGGGGCTATTGAAAAAGAAAACACCAACAAACAATCGTATCCTGTAGTCGTTTTGAATCATCAGTTCATTTATTTTTTTAAATGAAATACAGTAAAGGGATTCGTGTCCACAAAAGAGAAAGCAAGCATCGTTGAACCATTCATTATGAAGATAAAGACATGAACTTTGTTCGAACTCGCTATGCATTTTAAAGATTTTGCCACTAAAACGCTTTGTCATAATTTAGTTGTTTGCCCAAAATATTTTTAAAGCTTCCAAGACTTATCAATTTAAATCGTAATTTAAATCGTATATTGTATATGTTTAGTATAGTATAGTATAGTATATAGTATATAGTATAGTACTTTTTGCATTTTTTTTTACTATAGAAGATATCTGTCAAATTTGGTTCCGCACGCCAATCGCATCATCGGTTCGCTTTCAGCCGAATTTTCAGTGGCGCTCGAAGAAAAAAAAAAAAGGAAACTTGGTTCGTTTGAGTTGATAAAATACAATACGGATAGTTTAAAAAAAAACGAATAAATAGGATCAGTTGCTGAAAAGGCAACTTGGTGTCCTCTTTTCGTTATGCTCCATCGTTCTGCCTTGATTCTCCAGAAACGCATCATCCTTCATCAGAATCAGTCTCAGAATCATCTTCATTGCCAAGGATGTAGAACACACAAGGAATTTGTTTCCGGTCGAACACGCTGCACTCGTATCATTGGACCGAGACACCTTCAGTTCAAAATGATCACCGTCCACGGATTAGGAAAAATAAACTCCAACCTGCACCTCGAGCGACATTTCCTTTATTTTTATGTTTTTTTTTCCAACAGTTTGTTGTAAACCGAGTAGGCTTTCAAATCAAACGCGGTATCACACGTTCTGTGTTTTCGTTTGTTCATTTCATTTGTGTTCACAAAGCACACTCACTCACCCACGAGCTTTACATGCGAAATAATTTAAGATCGACCTAAAAAAAAGTAAATTCTTAAATTGACTTTACATTGATAACCAATGTTTAACAGAATTTACCACGAAGCCTACATTCAAGGCAGGCTGTTTAAGTCGAAACCAACAGAAAAGTGCACTCAAATATCAACTAAAAAACAAAATGTTGCTTTTCCAAACTTTTTATGATATTAATGGAAATGAAGGTGCCCGCTCTTCGTCATACATGGTGTGCTATAAAGTTGTTGACTATCAAAAATACTTTTTGATAATAATTATATACTTAGCTAAGTGTGTTTTCCTTTTTAATCACTAATTTATTCAAACCCCCAAAATAACCCATCTTGATAAAGCTATTCGATAATTGGGTAATCTGATGACAATAACTGCCTTCAACTCTAATTTCATTTGACAAGATAATTTTGAAGCGCATAACCTGACGTGTGAATTACAACATTGCCACCTGTTGGGAGAACGTGGATAATACAACACATTGTCCTCCCAGTAAAACGTCTGACCCTGAGAAGGCTGCGCTGATTATTCTTTGTCAAAACGTAAACAACAGAATAGAAGCAGTGCAAACCCAAAATTGTGTTAGGATCTAATTCCCCCGCAATATTCAGGTATTTCTTATGAGGACAAGACGTTTGTTTTCCCTCAGAAAGAACAAGAACAAGAACAACAAGAACAACAACAACAACAACAACAACAACAACAACAATAATAATAATAATAATAATAATAATAATAATAATAATAATAATAATAATAATAATAATACATTGAAACATATTGTTTAATTTGGGTAGTTTCGAAAATGAAGAAGACCAATAATATTAATGTTTTATAGGTCTGTAAATTATAAATCATGTATAGTTACAATTGGCCGGTCAACATGAGACATGGCAGTATGATACAGGAAGCATCAAAATTACATTGATTCTATAATATAGTGAGTATATAATAAAATCCTAATTCTAATTTCTCACATACTGTATTCACATTTCAGTCAACAGTGTTAATTATTTCTAAATGTATGAAATGCTAAGTGATTTATACTTTTTGTCATATAAGTAGAAACACATCATATAAAATATGATGATATGATAAAAACCTGAATATGTATAAATAAAATTGAAATCATGTTCTGCCGCTTTTTGGTTTTATGAGTTAATGCCTCAGATGCTGAAATATTCACAATCAAAGTCATATTTTCAAAACGTAATGACAATTTTAAATGTTATGCTATGATAGCAAGTGCAATCCCAAAATGAATACATTGATTTCATGGCAGTGCAGTCAAATAGTCATCTGAATGATGTTTCTCAAACTAATATGGGAAAAAAATAACAGACCACGGTGACGGCTTTGGGGTTGTTAATAGCAACGACATTATTGGAAATGTTGGTCGAACAGTGAAATTCACTTCTTCCCTAACAATAGAGACCAACGTGCATTATGGTAAGGACATGCACAACAGCTCAACTACTACATGATTTGTACCATTTGCATGCGTTTTCTCTTTAAACTGGTACTATTAAGGGCATAAACGAGACAAATTCCAAATTATACTTAGAACAACAGTGAGGAGCGAGTTACACTACAGTGGGAAATATATGCACTTTTTATGACATAAAAACATATATGCATCCTTTTGAAATAAAATGAAGCAAAAAAAACAAGCAAACAAGGATAAAAAGAACCCTTTTGCTCTTTGCTAGTGTGTGTTTGCAAAATGGCTGCCACATCTGCCACTTCAGACTATCGGACTTTCCGTGTCCAGTTTTATCAGAACATAACGTGTAACGATGCTCCCACCAGTGGCAATAACAGTGCCGTCAGCTTGTATGACACAAAACGACTATTTTGTATTAGAAAACACAATAAAGACATTTAGGAATTTGTGTCAGTTTTTATGGATCAGGAATATTAAGCATTAGGTTAAAAGACAAAGAAAAGATATACACGTTCATTAGCACCTCATGAAAACACTGCGGTGCAAATTATCACATTTAAATTGGGACACGTGAAGATAATTTGGTATTAAAATATTACTTTGTAATTTTTAATTCTTTTTTTCACCTCGACAAATTAATCTTTCATTAACCATCCATGAACATTCAAATTGCATGTGAATAATCAGCTGGGCAATTATCTCTGTATTCTTCAGCAGGCCTAAGGATTTTACGGGACAATCATTTCCGGTAGTATCTCGTTTCTGTGAGATTATCTTTACGGTACTGAAAGATCGTTGTTTCCCATAATAATCATAGTGTATTGCAAGCTCGACTATGCCTGATCAAATCTCTCCTCTCTGATCAATGCAATTTCACTGTGTCTGTATATGTGGTGTAAATGTATACTTTCATTTTGTAACGTGGTGGCTCTGGTGGTGCTTGGGCAGGAAGGATTATGTGCGCATTCAGGTTGCTATTTTGTCTAAATGTTGAGAAAGTGTGTGGATGACGTATTGAGTTGGCGGTGAAAACGACATGGAAAGGTCTATTACTTACCACATTTTGGTAATGCGAATGCCAGTTGGATTTTTCCGACAAATCCACCGTAGAAGGGTGTATGACTGAGATCACATGTGATGTATGCACAAAACACGAAAGATATCCGGGGGAACAATTCAAAGGCAAAGATTGAAGTCAGACTTTAGATCTAAAACACAGGTGTCACACTTAAGCCATGGGGGCCAGACCCGCCCTGTCACAATATTTTATGTGGCCTGCGAAAGCATTGTTGAGATTATGCAATGATTTTGTTACCCTGTTAACATGCACTAAAAGAATAATTGAATAAACTATGATATATCGATTTGACAAATTTCAAAACTGCTAATCCATCAATTTGTTGTGTACAAGAAACAATATCTAAACATATATTTAGCTCCACCTCCGTAACGGCCCTCCAATGGTAGACTTAAATCTGAAGTGACCGGGGATAAAAATGAGTTTGACACCCCTGATATAAAGGCTAATCACAATGTGCAATAGTATGTAACTGTCTTATTCTACAATTTACAAGTTGAAGAGATGATAACTTGAGGAATAAAACATTCATCACTAGGTGTAGTAATACCAATGTTAATTGTCGGTAGTACAAACAATGAGGTGTGTGAATATATATATATATATATATATATATATAAAATGAGTTTTATATATATATATATATATATATATATATATATATATATATATATATATATATATATATATATATATATATATATATATATATATATATATATATAAATGATTACCAGTGTGAGACTGAAAAAATACGGACTGAGATTTTGTGGTATGCTGCATTCATGATCCCATCTGAGTACAATAAAAGTGTTCAACACCTTATTTTGATCCATTTATTTCATTGAATAAACCTGGAGTTCAAGGCCGTGGATGAACTTATTGTTAATGCATAGTTTTTAAAAGTTTAAATAATATATGCATTTGAGTATCTATCCATATCTGTTTACGGATCCCAAAATTAGTTCCTGTGATATCCCATTTGGGTATGATGATGATCAGTCTAGTTCTGGAATTCTGTGTTTCTTAACTCTCAGCTGTAGCTGTCATGCTACAAGTTATTTATTTATTTATTTATTTATTTATTTATTTATTTATTTATTTATGTATTTTTATTTACCAACACCGCTGTCACTATACTTCAAGTGCACACCTGATTGTCAAACAAGCCTCGATCTGGACAAATCAGGAAAGACCGGCAGCTGGATGATTACAGACAAAATGGACCTGTGGGCTCCAAATATCTCAAAGTTACACACCCCAATTGTAATTTGACTTTCTCTGACTGCTGATGAGTGCCATAAGAATCTAAAATCTCCATATGAAAACATGCATCGCAAAGGTGTTAAGAGGGAGGGCCACACTGAATTAAAGCAGGGCTGTGCTTATTGAAGACTGGTAAAATATTGAAAAACAATGGATCATGCATCGACACTGGGAAAAAATGTAAGTCTTTGACTCTTTATATCATCAACATATTTGTAGCTTCTTTCAGCATGATTATGTTTTCTTGCAGATTTGTTTCTATTTTTTTGGGTGGAATAAAACCAATTCACGAACACAAGCTACAACAGCAACACAAGTTGTTGAGATCCTATTTTAAACGTATAGCAAACGTTTACGTATAGCAAATAATGTCAGTGCTCAGTTTTGTTTTTAATGAACAATATTGATTTTCTCAAAATTTTACTTTTTTAATCCACCTGGTTGAGGCAGAGGGTCATCCCACACTGACAATAAATAGCAAAGGTCGTATAGCTAAATCGGAACACAAAATATTGGAAACATTGCCTTTTTCCCCGTCACAGTGTTACACTGTGACAAAATAAATCAACAATAATAAAGGAACAGCTTTGATACAGATTCTGTATTGAATATCAAATGGTCATGCAGCTGTATCTAATGTGGCTCTGTTCGATTAAAATTCAGAGATTATTGATGATAAACATATACTGTTGTGTGTTTGGAAAATCATCTCATACCAAATGGCTGAAAAATATAAAATCAAAATCATTTTAAGAGAATGTGTTGCAATGACAACAGGATGCTGCATACATGCTGCATACATATTTTGCATCAAAGTATACAGTACTCATCCACCCATATGAATTTAAGTATATTATAAGAGTAGGGACCTATCATAGCTGTGTCCGGCGCCACCAGGTCTGGACATTAGGGATATATAAATGGGGGCCGATACGACCAGTCAGACTTTAGTTCGCTGACGAAGCCTCTTGGATAGGAGGCGAAACGTCCGAAACCTTCACTTTTGTACAGATGACGGCTGAAGAAACCTTCTCATCGATATATTATAAGAAGGTCGCATTCATTCAGATTTTTCACAGCTGTTTGTATCTGATGGTGACGATCAAGACAACATCTGTCACAGACTCAGGCTATTTCTAATCCATCCAGAACATTAGGCAGAGGACGAAAAACCCATCACGCCCTAAGAGTGGTGCTCAGCTCACAATGTGCTCGCCACAGCTATGACTGGCTTCAAGTTCAAAATGAGAGAAGAATAGGACCAAGCTGATTGTTACAGATAGATTTCTCCTACGAGTGGAGTAAGCTAGGGTGAGGACTGTGAGAAAAAAAAGAAACAAACAAACAAAAAAAGGAAAAAAAAACTAAGGCTAACTGAAGTTATGAGGGCAGAGCGCCTCAGGCAAGAGACTGCAGCTTTGAACTCAAGGTCCAACACAGCTTATTGAGGTCAAGATCTGGCTAGCACTAAGCAGAAATAACATAACTCTAAACTGGAAACAACCAGCATTTAAACCCATCGTATTTTTTTATTTCTTTTTACTTGATATGAAAGATAGTCACTGGGCGAATCTAAATGTGATTTCAACAATAAATATAAAAGAAATGAACAGTGTCCAAGAGAGAGTTTTACTAGTGTAATTTGCATGGTCATGTAGATATCCCCACCTTGGTGCATTACAGAAGACAATAATCTTGTGTCAAAATATACATATTCAAGAATAAAAAACAAAAACAACATTTTAAGCAGTTTCGGTGATTAGGCCACTGATTTAAATACATTTTCTATGCTTTTTCAACTCCCCCCGACACAAAATGCTCCTCGTTCTACATTATTATGACTATTATTATTCACAAAAAGAGCCACTTCCAAATTTTGAAAACAAAATGTCATATCTGAAATTCCTATCTGGCAATGGATGTTTCCAGTTTTCAATTGACACAGCGGTGTCCGTGACTGCACCCCAGAGATGTGTTTAGCCAGTATTCTAAGTTTAGGAATGTCTCTGGATGTTTCCATTCCTGAGTTTATGCGCCTAGTTACCAGCCGGTCAACCTTGTGGCCCTGTGAACTGACCCTGTCCTCCCTACGTGGTTTGAAAGAAAAAGAAACCCAGCTCTCAGGGGAGAGGTCCGACTAACAAGAAAACTGCTGGCCCGAATCTCTCAGAAGTGCTGTTTTCCCATTGGACCACTTTCAGCTTAATAAACATCTTAACCAGCCAGAGGTCCCACGGGAGCTGCTGGGAAATCCTCTGGGCAGCCAGAGCTCAGGAGCTGGACCTTTATTATATCCAGGTGGCTGTTAAAAATGCTGGCCTACCATTAATGTCAAATAAAATGCAAGTGGCACCTTTGAGGGTGGACGGGGTCAGCACACCTGTCTATGGACAAAAGCTATTCTGGCACTCTCATGTCCACATAGATGGAGGTCACAGTTTCACTGTGCTTTGTCACACCAAGTCCAGTGCCTAATGAAAATCAACAGAGTTACTAGTACATTTGCTTTTGCCACCGCCAATTGTGCCGTTGAATCGAGGAATGCTGTTGAAATGCCTCCCCCTCCCAATGAGGGCACTTCCTGTTTGTTTCTGTTCACTCCAATCCTACTGTATGTGCACAGTGGCTGATCTGGACTGGAGCGAAGAGGTCTAATTGTACTCCAGGTTGTGGAAAGACCCACAAGGTGATCAAGTGCTTTGATCAGACTTGAAAGGATTAAACTGATTTCTGTGTAACAGGCGGCAAAGGCGGGGTAATAGATGCTTGTTGGTCATTTGACAAACATCTTCGAGGGGGATACAGGGAGAGATGAAGGGAGAGATCATCTCACACCCGACTACATCCCCGCTTAGTTAGAATAATTTGACTCACATGTGGTGGCCGCAGCATGGCAAGGAGAGTGTGGAGCCTGCGCAGGGGAGGAGGGTTCAGTGTTCTGGGAGATCACTCATGTAACCTCACATTTGATGTGTAGTTGGAGTTCAGCCAGGAGGCTTGTTGAGGTGGTGGTGGAGCGACGACCATGCGGCTAACCTCTCAGTGGTGAAAATACTGATGTTGTGCTGAATGATATTGCAATGCAAATGGAGAAGCAAGTGTCTTCATGACTCAAATGGATTGCTAGCTATTGTCTCTGGACGCTTCATAACATGTTTACATCATGAATATTGTGCAGTGGCGAGCAGTGCACCTGGGCCTACAGTAGTGCTACGTCTGAAACAATCCAAGCCTTATGAACTATTTTATGACTTTACAACCTTTACTACAGTTGTGACTGCAACTCATCTAAAATGTGTGGTGTCATTCACTACATGTCCACTAGAGGGTACCATTAGCCAGGAAATGAGGCCTGCGAGAAGGCGCCAACTTCAAATCTGATTGGTTTAATGAAACAACAATGCTTGCTTTATGCTACAGGACCCACAGAACTGATTGTGAAGGTGTCCAGGTTGATTTCTGACTCTGGTAACAAATGATGGCTGAAATTTGATTGTTTAAATGCTTAAATACGAAAACACACAGCTGGAAGCAGCAAAACAGGGGAAAAACAATGAAAGGAAGCGGAGAGATAATTTGGAATTATTTAATAAGAATTCATGGACAAAATATAATTCACATCAGTCTGTGATTCTGATATTTTTAGGCCAGCAGAGAAGACCTTGTACGTTCTGACGGTCTACCACTGTTATTGTGTGAATCCTCAGACTTTGAGACTTCGTTTCGTATATGTTAGTGTTTTTCTCAGCCCAAACACTCATTTCTGAAATAGCATTTTCTTATGAATGCAATGATAAAATGGAGTGTGTGAAAGCATGTACTGTACAAGAGTCCTTCTGCACTTGGCTTCCATATATGTGCTCACAACCATAAGAGGATATACAGTAGTTGCATGGAACCTGGAGATTGCCAGAGATGTTTGAAATGCTGCACATGTTGCACTTTTCAATCTCGTAATGAAGCTCAGTTTAATTCTTTACAGTCATTATTTTGACCCAGCAATTGTGTTTTGTGATTTTCTTTGGGAAGGCTGAAGAATTGATCCTGCTCAGCATTTTTTTATGTTGAGTGAAGTTAAAGTCAACCGAGTGTGAAATTTTGAACTTGTTGGTTTAGGAGACACAGTTAAATTTTGGCACTGACAGCAGGAAGTATTCCATTTCCATTTGAAGGAGGTGACACTGATTAACAGAGACCAATTCCCTTTTCTGGTGCTAATTATGTCTAATTGTTTGGCAGTAGTTCAACTCTATAGATTTGGGCTATGGAGTTGGGATTTCTGAAACATATAGATTTGTGGGAGCGATGCTAGTCTACTTCCTGATGACAGTTATAATGCCATTGAGCTAGGCAGTCCCACACAATTACAACAACTGGGATTTCTATCTCATCCTGTATTGGGTGAGTATTTTCCACCGCCACACGTGAAGCGACGATAAAACCGTAAAAGGCAAGCTCAAACTGCAGTGTTCAGTGGCATCTGTGTGATTTGCTGCTGCATCACCTGCTTGTGAGTTTGAGAGCTGTGTTTCATATCTCGTCAGGACCTGTTTTGACAGGTGTTCTGCCTTTCCTCCTTCACCTCTATCTGTCTCTGATCCCCCAGGCGCAGGGGGGAAACAGGGTTGTCAGAGGGAGAGTGGCAGACTAAGCCCGTCTTAACACAGCATCTCAAACCACCTCATAAATACGGGCTTCCTTTTCCAATTTCCAAGCAGCCCATCCACCTCTATCTACATGCTTACACACCGCACCGTGTCATGCGCACGGGTGTGAGTGTAAAAATGACCACAGGACATCTGGCATTCTCACAGAGGGTGGAGCTTTGATGTGCTGCTGTCCATTTCAGCTCAGCTTCATTTAGCTCAAACCCTTTAAAACAGTACGCTGGCCACTGGGCTTCAAGTATGCCGGGTGGGTCAGAGAATGCAAAGAAACTTTAAAGGATCCCCTAAAGAGATCTACCAGTTGTGAAACATGCAACAGCCTTTGATTATTTTTTGGGTCTTTCAATTTCTCATCAGAAGGAGCACACACTCGTACACATATCTACACACATCTATCTTAATTTCCAAGGGTGCTCCAAAATTCATTTTTTGACTTATCTTAAATGTCCGATTTAAAAATAGAAGCCATCTGTGGCAGTTTTCACTTCTTACTTCTTTTTTATAGGTTTTACTCGGCATGTGGTTGTGTGAAAACATGCCTATCTGAAGACACGTCTTGTTTCCGCAGGCAGTATGATTTGTATGTATGTATGATTTGTTTGTGACCTGAATGCACTGTCACACCTTTTCCAGTGGGAGGCCATGCAACAGACACAAAATAATCTTATACACACGCAGCACTTGCAAAATATTGACATTAATTAAGTAATTGAAGTCACCACCCGAGACAGAAAAAGACTGGAGCGCATGGTCAAGAGGGCCAGTTCTGTACTGGACTGCTCCCTGGAATCTCTGGAGGAGGTGGGCAACAGACAGACACGAGGTACCTCCTCCCACACCCTCCTGCCTACCCTGACAGCACATGGTCGCTCCTACAGCCACACTGTTACACCTGCGAGAAGGATATATATATATATATATATATATATATATATATATATATATATATATATATATATATATATAGTGTGGTATATATACCTCCCGCATCTATATAAATCTCTGTTTTACAAACAAATGGGAATAACATTTCCAGTTTGTATATGAACTGAATTATTATGCATGCAACATACTCATGGATATATATATTTATATAAATATATATATTTTGGCTTGGCTATATATATATATATATATATATATATATATATATATATATATATATATATATATATATATATATATATATATATATATATATATATATATATATATATATATATATACAGTAAAGTCTCGTTATATCGATATCGCATATATCGATAGTCCCGGTTATATCGATACTATTTCTATGCACGCACGGAGAAAATTACATGCAAACAGGGTCGGATATATCGATATTTTTTCGGACTCCCTTGAATATCGATATAACGAGACTTTACTGTATATATATATATATATATATATATATATAGTGTGGTATATATACCTCCCGCATCGATTATTGCAACGCACTTCTCTTCGGTATCAACCAGAAATTTCTCCATAAACTCCAACTCGTCCAAAATTCTTCAGCCCGGATCATCACTAGAACCCCCTCCTTTCACCATATCACCCCTGTCCTCCAGCAACTCCACTGGCTCCCTGTTAAACATCGTATCGAATTCAAAATACTTCTGTTTACATTCAAAGCCATCCATAACCTTGCCCCTCCTTATCTTTCTGACCTGCTTCAAATCTCTGTTCCCTCTCGGTCCCTCAGAGCTTCATCCTCCCTTCACCTCTATGTGCCCTGTGCCCATCTCACCACGATGGGTTGCAGAGCTTTCAGCCGCTCTGCTCCCAAACTCTGGAATTCTCTTCCACCCAACATTCGCAATATTGACTCCCTCCCTATTTTCAAGGCTCACCTCAAAACCCACTTGTTTAAAATTGCTTTCAATGTATAGTTCTATCTGCTATTTTATTATGTATCATTTTACTTATGGTTTTATTGTTATGTGCTTTGTTTTATTGTTTTTATTGTAAAGTGTCCTTGGGTGTTTTGAAAGGCGCTTGAAATAAAATGTATATATATATATATATATATATATATATATATATATATATATATATATATATATATATATATATATATATATATATATATATATATATATATATATATATATATATATATATATAAGAAGTCCAAGATGGCGCCCGAGTAGGCCGCCTCAGCAAGTGCTCTCATGAGCCTTGCTTTTTTTGGTTGTTTTTGTCTTGTTTTGTGTTTTCTTTTGTCACTTTGTGTTGTTGTGCATCATGTGGAACGGATACAGATTGTTTTTCAGCATTTTTGACCACGACATTCATCAAGGAGGAGACTGTGCTGAGCGGTTGCGCCTTTTCGGCAGCATGGATATGGCAGTATTGTTTTTGAATGGGAGGAATGTCGGAGCCATTCGACTGCCATCGCTGGACACCAAAGGGGCCATAGTGCTTTTTTGCGCCTGTAATGGGCAGCATCTTCACAGCCCCGCTTTGTTCAGTGGAAGGTCAGTGCTGTTGGCAGTCTGCGGCTGGATGGATGCATGGCTTGAGGAACCCACGATAAGAAAGGAGCGTCAGCGCAGAGAGCCGGTGCATATGTGGAACTGTTGCGGCTTGGAATTGAAGCAGATTTATGTGGAACAGGAGATGTGAGACAATCTCTTTTCGTCAATGGATGCTACAGCTGCGTGTTTGCTTTCAACATTTAGCTTGTAGTCGACGTGCACATTCCACTATGATGTCCCTGATCCACTGGTGGAAAGACGCTTTGATCCTCTCCTCTTCCATCTAGAACTGCTTCATGTCATCACAAAGAGGGTACAGCAAGTCCTGAAGAATGAATGTCTCTCTGTGTCTTTGTTTTGTCATGTTGTCTCCATGCTGTCATATTATTTGTTATTTAGTTTTTTTTTGTTATTTTGACTTCAAGACGGCGCCGCGAGAGTGGCTGCCTTTCCAGCATCTCATGTATTTTGTTTTTCTACTTTCATTCCTTTCATCACTTTTCTGCTGTGAAATGTAAATTTCTCCACTGTGAGACTAATAAAGGCATATTCAATCCAATCCAATCCAATCCAATCCAATCCAATCCAACCCAATATATATATATATATATATATATATATATATATATATATATATATATATATATATATATATATATATATATATATATATATATATATATATATATATATATATATATATATATATATATATATATATATTGTGATATCATGAGCTCTCAGCGGGACAAGAAGTGCAATGGACGACAGGTTTGGATACAAACAAAAGGTTTTAATCAAGGGTTCCAGGGGGAATTCACAAGCAACAAAGGTTTGAATAGTGTCTCTTCCAATACTTATCAAAATTAAGTCTCTTCTGATACTTAAATCCAAATCAAGTCTCTTCTGATACTTAAATCCAAATCAAGTCTCTTCTGCTACTTAAATCCAAATAAAGTCTCTTCTGATACTTAAATCCAAATAAAATCTCTTCTGAGGTAAAAACTGAAGACGGGGTTCTTTACAAGAGTCTCTAGGCCTCACCCCTCTTGACGTCCTCGTCATGTAGCCTAGCCACCTTAGCTAGGTTCAAATCCAGTGTCCAGTCGTGTGGTCCCAACTGGCAATGAGTTCCACGCAGCAATCAACTTCTCAACAGAGCACAGCAATCGAGCTTGTCTTTCCCCAAGCTGCACACTCAGACGCTCTCTGCCTTAAGAGCCCTGCTTTTCAATCAAGCCCTGATCAGCTGCAGGTGTGTGGGTTTAATTGCTGCCTTCCACCAGGTGGGGCCAAGACTCTCTCTGGGTGGAGCCATCTTAGGGGGATGTATTTGCCCTCCAGGACACAGCCTCTCGTGACATCACACATCCCCCCCCCCCCCTTGAGACCGACGTCCTCGGCGGGGTGAAGGATGCGAAACAGGCCAGGAAGGCCTCCCTTCGGGAGAGGGCATCCGCATTGCCCTGGCGCTTGCCAGCCCTGTGGACCACAGAGAAGTTAAAGGCCTGCAGACTCAAGAACCACCTTGTTACTCTGCTGTTGGTCTCCTTGTTCCTGGCCATCCATTGGAGAGGAGCATGATCAGAGACCACTGTTAAACGTCTTCCCAGGAGATAGAAGCACAATGACTCCAGCGCCCATGTAATGGCAAGGCACTCCTTCTCCACTGTGGAATAATTCTTTTCCCTGGACAACAGCTTCCTGCTAAGGTACAGGATGGGATGTTCCTCTCCTCCATGTACTTGCGAGAGTACAGCCCCCAGACCAACTTCTGATGCATCCGCTTGCACCATGAAG
Source organism: Hippocampus bargibanti (assembly GCF_051943395.1). Lineage (NCBI taxonomy): Eukaryota > Metazoa > Chordata > Actinopteri > Syngnathiformes > Syngnathidae > Hippocampus > Hippocampus bargibanti. The sequence goes on from NC_142737.1 coordinate 20,070,705, forward strand.
TCCTTGCTGAAGTCCTGTGCCACAAGGATCGAGCTGGAACATAGCGCCTGTTTTAGATTGGCGAAGGCCATTTCGGCCTCTGGGCTCCATTTCACCAATCGGGAGTGTTTTTTGGTCGTCAATTCTGTCATGGGGGCTGCTATAGTAGCAAAGTCAGCGATAAAGCGTCTATAGTAGCCAGCCATGCCTAAGAACGACCTCACCTGCTTCTTGGTAAGGGGTTGGGGCCAATCTTGTATAGCCCGTAGTTTTGCTTCTTGAGGCTTCACCAGCCCCCGTCCTATAGTGTAGCCCAGGTAGTTGGTCTCGCCAAATGCCAACCTGCACTTTTTCGGGTTCGCTGTGAGACCTGCTTTTCTGAGGGAGTCAATCACAGCTTGCACTCGGGGTAAGTGACTCTCCCAGTCGGGACTCTGTATGACGACATCATCTAAGTATGCTGCTGCGTACCTCTTGTGGGGGGTGAGAATCCGGTCCATTAGGCGTTGAAACGTGGCGGGTGCTCCATGGAGACCAAACGGGAGCCTGGTGTTTTGGTAGAGCCCCTCAGGTATGGCGAAGGCTGTCTTCTCCTTTGATGCCGGGGTCAGGGGCACCTGCCAATAACCCTTTGTGAGGTCAAGAGTGGTGATGAAACGTGCCTGTCCCAGGGAGTCAATAAGATCATCAACACGAGGCATCGGGTACGCATCAAATTCAGACACCTCATTCAACTTCCGATAGTCGTTGCAGAATCGTATTGACCCGTCTGGCTTGGGAACAAACACGATCGGACTTGCCCAGGCACTTTAGGACTCCTCAATTACTCCAAGTTCCAGCATCTTCCGTATCTCCTCTTGAATAGCTGCCTTACGGGCCTCCGGCACCCGGTATGGACGTTGGTGGACTATTTTTCCAGGTGTGGTGTGTATCTCGTGTTGCACCACGTCCGTGTGTCCAGGTATGGAGGAGAAGACGTCTTGGTTGCGCTCAACCAATTTGAGGGTCATCTGGCGTTGGTGTGGGGACAAATTTGGACTCGTCTGGACGTCTTCTCTGGCCGGTTCCTTCGCCTCGCTGGGGGGTAGGCAACTAAACAGCGCCTCTCTGGCATGCCATTTCTTTAGGCGGTTAACGTGATAAATCTGCTCCGGTTTCCTCTTACCAGGTTGCCTCACCTTGTAGTTTACCTCCCCCACGCGTTCGATGACCTCAAAGGGCCCCTGCCACAATGCCAGGAACTTGCACTCCACGGTTGGTACCAAGACCAGCACTCGGTCCCCTGGCTTGAACTCTCGAGGCTGGGCAGGTCTATTGTAGAAGGCTTGCTGCTGTCGTTGGGCCGCTTCCATGTGTTCTCGCACTATGGGGTAAATGGCCTTCATCCTTTCCCGCATGTCCCCCACATGCTCGATGAGGGTATGTTGTCGGCACGGCTGCTCTTCCCAAGCCTCTTTGGAGATATCCAGCAGTCCCCGGGGCCTGTAAGAGTACAACAACTCAAAGGGTGAGAAACTGGTAGAAGACTGTGGTACCTCCCTCACGGCAAACAGCAAGTATGGGAGCAGTTGATCCCAGTTTCGGCCATCTTCTTTGATAACTTTCCTCATCATGGCCTTGAGTGTTTTGTTGAATCGCTCTACCAATCCATCTGTCTGTGGGTGGTAGATGGAGGTTCTCAGCTACTTGACCTTGAGCAGGGCACACAGGTCTTTCATGACCTTGGACATAAAGGGGGTTCCCTGGTCGGTCAGTATCTCCTTTGGGATCCCTACCCGGCTGGCGAGAGCAAACAGTTCCTTTGCGATCTGCTTTGTGGTAGCCTTTCTGAGGGGGACAGCTTCTGGGAACCGGGTGGCATAATCCATCATTACTAAAATATACTGGTGTCCCCTAGCACTTTTTGGTAGGGGTCCGACTATGTCCAGCCCAAGCCTCTGAAAAGGGGTCTCAATGATGGGTAAGGGAATTAGCGGGTTTCTGTATGTGGGCTTGGGCGCCACCTGTTGGCACTCGGGGCAAGAACGACAATAGTTATCCACATCCTTGTGCACCCCTGGCCAGAAGAACCGTTGCAAGATTCTCTCTTTTGTCTTTTCCACCACTAGGTGTCCCCCTAGCAGGTGTGTGTGTGCCAAGTCCAGTACTGTAGCTCGGTGTGGTTGTGGTACAAGAAGTAGTTCGCGTACTTCATCATTTTGCTTCGTAACCTGGTATAATAGCCTCCGATCAACCGCAAAATGGGGGTATGTGGGGCTTGTCCTTTCCCCCAGTACTACACCCTCTAAAACCTGCACATTCTTCATGGCGTTAGCAAGGGTAGGATCTTGTAACTGGGCTGTACCATACCGGCCTGTTAGAGGAAGCAGCTTCTGGGTCCCTGGGTTCTCATCACCACTGGAAGCCGGGAGATTTTCTGGCGCTGGAGTTTCCTCGTCGGTCTCTGGGCCAGACTCCGTCTCCGGTGGTGCATTTGCTGTCCCTAGGAGGGCACAGGCTGGGGAGAGTGAATTAGAGGGGTAGGCTTGAGTATTCACTGCACGCGTCTGACCTCTCCCCTTCCGAGGTAGTTGGGCCAGTCTTTCCTGTGTTTCTCTCCACAGGGGGTGAAAGGCCGGGCAGTCGCGTCCAATCAGGAGGCGGACAGGGAGAGAGTCAACCACACCAGCTACCGTGCGGATGATTCCCTTGGTTGTGGTCATGGTGAGTTCCGTAGTGTGGTACTCTCTGGTGTCTCTGTGGACGCAGGAGACTGGAAGGGTTTTCTCCGGAGATAACCTGGTTGGATCGACCAGCGTTTGGCACACCAAGGTGACCAGGCTTCCGGAGTCCAGCAGGGCTTCAACATCCTGTTGATTCACTGTCACCGGACAGGTGGGGGGCCTTGTTAGTGAGCTTTCACTACCCCCCGGGAGGGAGGCATAGTGAGCAGGGTGGGCACTGGAAGAGTCAGCGGTCGGCATGGACTCTTCCGCTGGTTTTCCACACTGCCATGAGATGTGTCCCGTCTCTCCGCATCTGTAGCATCGTCTGGTTTCGGTGCCACTGGGCGTCCGCCACTGCCTGGGTGGACTTCTGACGCTACCTGGAGCAATCTTGGAGGGCTTGGGCAACTTTGGGCGGACCATTTCAGTCCGGGATGGGGGTGTGTTGCCGGTTTCCCTCTTGGTCGTTCGCAGCATCTCCGCTGTGGCCTGGTACTGCTCCACCGCTGCCACTGTTTGACCCGCAGTAGTCAGCGACTGCTGACTGATTATCCTTTTTGCCTCATAGGGCAGGGCTCGTAACTAGCGATCCACGACAATGGCCTCGACCACCTCAGCTGCCGTGCTCCTTTCCGGTTCCAGCCACTTCCGTGCGATGCGGGCCAATTCGTGCATCTGTGCCCGTGGAGGTTGGTCTGGCTGGAAAGTCCAGGTGTGGAAGCGCTGTGCCATCCCGAACTTGGTGAGCCCATGTCTGCTGAGAATTTCAGCTTTTAAATAGTCGTAGTCTTCTGCTCTGTCTGCGGTCAAGTCCAGGACAGCATTCAGCGATTCCCCTGTCAGGAAGGGTGCAAGCAATCCCACCCACTGCTGCTTGGGCCACTTTTCTCGAGTGGCGGTTGCTTCAAACGTATGCAAGTACGCCTCAACATCATCCGTCGCCCCCATCTTGGCTAAAAAAAATATATATATATATATATATATATATATATATATATATATATATATATATATACAGTAAAGTCTCGTTATATCGATATCGGATATATCGATAGTCCGAGTTATATCGATACTATTTCTATGCACGCATGGAGAAAATTACATGCACACAGGGTCGGATATATCGATAGTCCCGGTTATATCGATATTTTTTCGGACTCCCTTGAATATCGATATAACGAGACTTTACTATACAGTAAAGTCTCGTTATGTCGATATCGGTTATATCGATAGTACCGCTTATTACGATACTATTTCTATGAACGCAAGGAGAAAATTACATGCGCGCAGGGTCGGATATATCGATAGTCCCGGTTATATCGATATAACGAGACTTTACTGTACATATATATATATATATATATATATATATATATATATATATATATATATATATATATATATATATATATATATATATATATATATATATATATATATATATTATATATATATATATATATATATATTTCCATGAGTATGTTGCATGCATAATAATTCAGTTCATATACAAAGTGGAAATGTTATTCTTACCAAATGTCATTAAAAAACATTCTCATTTGTTTGTAAAACAGAGATTTTGATATGCCATGAGGTGAGTCAGTGTTGTGTAAATGCTTGGATCCGTGGTAATGGCTTATTTTGGTCTTGTCACCAACAGTTTCTGTGGGACTGTGGGCAGAGGTGTGCAGTGTATCAGAACTGACATGTTTTAATATTCAAATGATTTTCTTTCTGCGCTGACTTAGTTGAAGTATCATGGTAGTGAAATGTGGGCGTCTGGAGTAAAGGCTCAGTGCCTTGATCGTTTTGCACACTGCATGATGAACTTTGAGATGGAAATATTTTTTTTCGAGAGCATGCATATCCACAAGATCTGTCTGATTGTCATGCTTTTTGGTCCCTCAGAGGCAACCAATTGATGTCAAATGTCAACGTCTCCATCAACTTAAGAAAATACACATATTGATTGCATATTAATTGCCTTTATTTTTCATATTTCACTGCAGTCTCCTCTCAAAAAACAAAAAAAGAACAAATACATACATCGGTATAGTATATTTACATATTTTACATGCCTTACATATTAACATATTTGAATCGAAACAATTTCAACGCAGTAAAAAAGCCAAGCGTTTACAAAAACAACTTAGCATGTAATGTTTTTTAATATGTAGCCACTTTTTGCCACTGCATTTGTCCACCAGTATGGTCCATCATGTTGGAGGAATCCACAGTGGTGTTATGCAACAATGCTTCGTTCTGTGCCAAAGTTGTATTGAAACTGTATGAGGAGGAAAGACACATTTGTAATGAAAAAGTTTGGTTGAAGAGATCTCATGCACGTTTCCATTATAATCTTAAGTGCAAAATACTGTACGCAACTATAATAGCAGAGAAGATTTCTATTTTTATTGACACTTCAGCCATTTCAACAGGACATCATTTCGAATATCCAATGTGATGAAAAACGTTTTATCGCCCCCTTCTGGTGATTATACCACACCGAGTACTGTACAGTATCTCCCAAATTTATCTGAGCCATGATCCGCAGAGACTCTATTTCCACTAGAAAAAAAAAACACCAAACACAACTGTCACAAAAGAGTAGGCCCAACGTCATCTTGTCTCAATTCACTTGGAAGTTGATGCACTCAATATTGGATACAAAGCTGATGATGTACTTCCTGGAGGTTATGTCGCAGTCATGGCAACACAAATGAAAGGAAGATAGAATTGTTTGAAATTGGACTGAGTGAAATAATGCACAACGGAATTGATTACATGCCACAGCACAATAGATGATAATATATAAACGTGTAGTCCTTTAAGTCAAAATTGCAATAATTTAACATAAAAAAAAACACACATTTGGAAACAAATATACAAGTCACACAATTCCCATAAACATGTAAAATATAAAATCTGAACTAGCATTATTAAAATTAAACATGCTGCAGTGCTTGACCGCTGCGGTGAACGTTGCCTAAACAGTTGTACTACCGCATTTAAACAGTAGAGAGTGGTATAAGATCACTGGAATAAACGGTCCAGCACTCAGAAAAATAAACGTGCACATTGGATCATATAATGCAGGTTCCCCCAAAACAGGTCATATTGTGATTTTCATCTACTTGACGGATTTGTCAAATATCACAACCCTCTTAGTGAGGTCATGCAGTTCCCCGCCACAGGAGAATTCGGTTTCAACAGCTGGCACACCGAATAAACAATTCCAGTAAATATATGTATGTATGTATGTATGTATGTATGTATGTATGTATGTATGTATGTATGTATGTATGTATGTATGTATGTATGTATGTATGTATGTATGTATGTATGTATGTATGGAGTCCATGGAGTCCATGTATTCAGATGTGGGTGAGTGTGTGTGGATGATGGATGGGGGAATGGGGTGTTATCAGGGCGAGCATGTATCAATGTCTGCCAGTTTTACACATGGGCTGACAGGACAGTGACACACTAGAACATGGGCGGCAGTCACCCAGACGAGCCCAGCTTCATTTCCTGTTTCTGCTCAACTGCCAAAAATATGTGACATGTTGTCTTCATTAATTCCATCTCTATTTGGAGCACTCCCTCTCACACCACGGGCACACTCTGAACCTCACTGCCTCTTCTCAGCAACCACACATTGGAAGAAACACACTTAAACACGCACGCGCTAAATCCCAAAGCAATGCTGAAAATGCTGAAAGGCCATCATGTATATGTGCTAATGAAAATTCTGTCATGTGAGCACAAACACACACACATTCACACACTCCCTATACTAAAATCATTAAGCCAGCTACCACAAACATCTTTCAGCAGAGCCAACCACATAAAGACATCACTTTAAATTGTGTACTAATTAACACTTAAAAAGACACAAATTAGATATGCGTGGCTAAGAGCAATTATAATATCCGCAAGTTTTGCCAGTCATTTGGGAAATGAAAATACTGCCTAATTGCTGGAACCAACAACATTGTAGGTATAGCTTAAATTATGCCTGTTAGCAAATGGTCTTATCTCCAACTGAAGTCTTCGAAATGATGTCAGAGATCACATTATTTTTAAGCATCCATAACTTCAATTGGGGTAGAGATCAGGCAGCCAGAGGCAACATGCTACTTGTTTTGATGTATACATGATGTATCAACAGTATAACAACTTGTGGATGAAAAAAGACTACTGAACATTCTGACACAACAGTGGGTTTTCCAGTCAAATAGTTTTTTTCTCATGGATTCATACATGACAACAATATAATGACACATATCTGAAAACAAGTATTGAATGTACTTGATTGGAAGTGAACAAAATGCTCATTACCATTTGATCATTAACACAATTACCTCCATCAAACAGGAGATTTTGTCTACCGCTGTATGTCTGAAACATTCTTTAGTCCAAATTCATCGAACATTTTGGAGAGGAGAACAAGTCCAGGCATATAATGCTAAATGGTGTTTATTCTCGTGTGAGGGCATTTTAATATAGTTTATATAATCTTGCTGTGAATAATGGCTGCAGGTTATTGAAGGAAATCAGTCATATTAAGGTTTGGATTTTGAAGCCAGTGATCATGATTGTTTGGCCTTCGTGGATGTTTGTGCTCTTCTGATGCTATTCTAGTTTCTTATGATAAGCACCATTTGTGTTATGTTATGTAAAAGTTTCACAAATGGGTAAATGCTTGGGTAAATATTAGCTGGGGTAACAAGAAGAGAGAGAAGTAAAAATAACAAAATTGTGAGGGACGCTTCCACTTGCAAACTAATTATCAAGCTAAGCTGCGACTTCATCCTCATCAGCCAGGCCCCACCATTAATCTTGTGCTGTCGTCCACTTCACTAAATCCAGCGTGTTACACTATCTCACATTTACTTCATCAGCTCTAGTGCGGCTATAATTAATGATTTCTCATGCCCTTCCCTTCCCCAGCTCAGCTCACCGTGTGTCCGCCTGCTAATCACACCCGCTGAACAGCAAAGAAGGAGGCAAGGGAGTGACGAATATAGAGGAAGGAGAGGATGGAGCAGACAGGATGAGCAACCAGGTTGGCCTCACAAGCATGCACAAACACACGTGCACACATGCAGGCACAGTTATAGCCTACTTTGACATTGAGTTTCAATCAGATGACCGTATGACAGCATTGCGACTGTATGATTTGGATACTTTGTGACACAGACAAAGGCAGAGTGCAGAACAGACACCTGGTTTGATGAGGGAGTGTTTGCTCCGTAACACATCTCAAACCCAACAGCACCTGTTCTTTTTACAGTGGTCTGCCACTTCTTGGCACTTCAGATACCACGGCACCGTGTTAACGAGAGAGAAGGGGGGCTACCATCCCACCATTTAAAGCACACCCATATACTGCACAACACACACACACACACACACACACACACACACACACACACACACACACACGCACGCACGCACGCACACACACACACACACACACACACACACACACGCACGCACGCACACACACACACACACACACACACACACACACACACACACACACGCACACACGCACGCACACACACACACGCGCACACACACACACAGACACGCACACACGCATACATACACACACACACAAACACACACACGCACACACACACACACACACACACACACACACACACACACACACGCACACACGCATACATACACACACACACAAACACACACACGCACACACACGCACGCGCGCACACACACACACACACACACACACACACACACACACACACACACACACACACACACACACACACACACACACACACGCAGGATCTTGAGTCCTGCAGGCGACAACGTTGTAAAGAGGAAATTGAGCTTGTTCTCTGTGCGAGCTCACGTTTTAGTGGGCGCTGATTGGGAATTAAAAGAAGATCAAAACATCAAAAACCTACAACATGCAGAGCGATGCTTGATTGAACTGTTTGGTAGAAGAATTAGGGAATAAAAGTCAAGGGCCTTGGAATAATAGACAAAGCTTTTAAGAGGGAATGGCCGCCGAGCCAGGGCATGCTTTTATTCAATTGGGGCTTAGTGGAGCCAACAGGGTCTCGTTGTCTCAGACACTTAATTACAAGCCAAAGACTGTTTGCTTTGCATCCTGGGCCAGCGGCGGCAGCTGCAGCCGAGCGTTGCAGCCTCTACTCACATCGTCCTCGATCCCTGCCAGGGATTCGATTGCAATGCCCAATAAATTGACTTGCTGCATCTGAAATCAAAAGTATGGAGAGGAGGGAGAAAGGAAGTCAAAGAAAAAAAAAAGAACACGGCAGTTAGGCTCATCGCTAAGTAAGCATGTTTAAAATCTTTAATCCTCTCCCTCTATGTCAATACGAACCGGCTATGGTGACAACCGACGCCAGGCAGCCAAATGGACTGCATTGAGCCAGTGATGCCTGAGTGCATGCATTCATCACTCAGGGTGAGCGAAAGGAAAGAACAGCGGATAAAGGGATAGCCGGAGAAAGAAATGTGAAATGAAGGGGTATGGATGAGAAGAATTTAAAGGGCACTGGAGGAATGGGGGAGAGAAAAAGTCAATCTCGAGGCAAAGAAAGCTTAGGAAAGTAGGAGAAAACAGCAACGACAAGTCTGAAAAGAGTAGTGGAGAGATGAAAGTGAACGGGAAAGCGAAGGAAAGTGTTTGTAAAAGAGATGAAAAGTACATTTAGTGGACAAAATGGAATGAGCCCCCCTGTTTTGAAAATGACGTTTCTAAAACGTTTCTATTCGTGGGTTTATGTCTGTACGAATGGACAAAGAGTTGCATAATGCAACAAAAAAGTGATACAGAGTGAAGTATAACTGTAGTCCGTATCAATGTGACCATGATTGCACTGCCAGCTAATTCCTCACTTCTACCGACCTGTCACAATTTAGCATTTTACTGACCACAGAACAAGGATGTACGGATTAAGATACTGTATTTTGTGGTGTATATGGCACGGCCAAAAGCCTTGATTTTCTTCAAAACATGACCCTAATTATTAATATTGTAATATTTAGCCACAACAGGTCTCGCAACGACTGTGAGCAGCCGCCGACTCTATTCCCCCCTCCCGCATCTTGAATATGTAGTGCGTAACGCCCGCCTCTACTGTAACGCCTTATAAGGTGGTGTGCCTTATTTGGACAACTTTTATATATTCTATTTGTAAAACCTTTTTTCATTCATGAAAGTTAGCCTTATAGTCCGCTATAGTCCTTATATATGGAAAAAACTTGAAAATATACCATTCATCGGGGGTGTACTTTATACTTCGGTGTCCCTTATACACCGGAAAATACGGTACATGAAGTTGTTTTCAATCTTTTTTCCACCTCCAGTCACTTAAATTCTTGTTCAGTACAAATAATAAGAAATAAGGTTCGTTATTTAAAAAAATAAGTTACACAACTTTGAACTTTGCAAGGTGGTGATGGCGGCTGTGCATCCCAAAAAGCAGGCAGGAGGGAGCAGGAGGTTGTGTGTGACAAATTGTATTAAAATACAGTCAGCAGGAACAAAATGTAAAACATCAAAATCATCTGAATAGAAAAAATACAAAGTATCAAAAGAAAACCAAGATTAAACAAACAAGGTGAAACAAATACAAGCACGGCATACAATGCATACACAGTGCATACAACTGCATACAATTACATACAAAGCATACAACAATGACCCGACTACGAATGGTCGTGCCGGGAGTCCTTTTGAGTGTCACTGATTGGGAACAACCAGCACCCGCGAGGCAGCAGGCAGGGCTGACAGCGCTACCCGTTGGTCGCCAATCCGAACGTGGCAGTCCGCCACTGATCGGGACGACCAGTACCTGTGCAGGTGCAGGCGGGGCCGACAGCGCCATCCGTTGGTCGCCAACTAGATCATAACTGGCTCCGGTTATCTTTGTATTTGTACTCCATATTCTCGATTTTTAACACAAGTCTGGTATGATTTTACCTCTTTCGATGCATCTGCGAATCGGTGAGTGATCCCAAAGGGATCATCCATGGCTGTAAAAAAATAAGAAAAATATACTTTTGAAATGTGACTTTTTACAGCTAAATTGACCAGGTTTCTGATCATTATTTTGAGAATTTGACTAAAACCATATGTGGCATAATGAAGCAACAAAGCTATCAACATCTCCAGGCTCCTCAGCACATCCCCTCCCACCAGACAAGATAAAAGCCTTTTCTTAGTCTTTGCTTCTCTCATCCAACCCTGCCCTTCCCAACACTCTTCCACTTTAATTACTCTTGATTATTCCTGATTTTGTCTTGTCAGATAGATGCTCACCTCCCAAACAAAGACACACTTACAGCTGGCATAAAAAAAAATGAAAGACAAAACGGCGGATATAAAATTTGCATGAAAATAAGCCACAGCAGTCAGACCACAAAAAAGGTAGATTGAAATAAGGACTTGCCAAAAGCACGATGGTATAATTAGCATTTGACCAAACAAACGAGCTTCAACAGAGCTATAATTAAACAGGCCTGTAATTAAGTGTATGCCCTTTATCATAATGATCGTGGTTAAAATGGTGTGATGGCTGCCAGTTGATTATTAATGGTGCAACCCACTACTGCTTGTGCCCTGCACTGGAATCAAGGTGTCACCACTGTCAAACTAGAGTGCAGGACTTTGTTGATATGAAAAAAAAAACAAAGAAATAAAAAATAAGGGCACAAATTAACATGAGGTGACATGACATACAATGCTTTCAGGCTTAAGGAAAAACCACAGCTGCTTGGCCTCATTAAAAAAAATGGGGCTTCCAACACTTGCCGCAAAGTGCTTTGACAGGGGCCCCAAACATCAGAGGGCTGAACTTCCAACTGCGGTTCTTTACGCACTTGGCATGGTAAAATATATTGGTAAAATACATTTAAAAGTGTAAAGTGAAACTGCTCCTGATTTATGGTTTTGAAGCTAGTGGTTGGTTTTTGGAAATTCCAAATTATGCGTCTCTTTGACAGTGAAATCACTTGCTTTGGGTCTTTGGTCGTGGTCTTTGTAATCTAAGAACGACCCTGGCCAGCTCATTTGTGGGTACACTTGTTTATATTTTGAGTTGAACTGTAATAATACATAAAAAAAGAACCTAGAATGAAAAAAACGGAACCATCATACAGCTGGGGTTCACATCATGAATTTGGGGCAATCTTTATAATGTTTAATCTCCTCCACGTCTTACATTTACAACACACAACAAATTAATGAATAACAATATTATAATAATATAATAATATATAATAATAATAGTTTCCAAATCTGAAGTCAATAATAATGCCTGTTATTGTGGTTTACATATGACAATTTCAATTATGGAATTTCTCAAGTTTGATTTACTTTCGCAGGCCGAATAAAATGACGTGGTGAGCCAGATTTGACCCCTTGGCCTTGAATTTGACACATGTGGTGCATGACATTCATGGCCAATATTTGTGATGGAGTTTGTGTAAATATGTAATACAGTGAGACCTCAACTTACGATCGCCTTATAATACAAACTTTTCATCATACAAACCTCAACTTTATTAATATTAAGCCTCATAATAAGAACTATTTTCATCTTACGCACTTCGGTGGAAGTGTGTATACGTAAATACATAATCTTCTGCGGAAGAACACGAAAGCACACGACCTTCGGCTCTGGCGGAGTGATCTTCGGCAACCGAACAGCGCTCCAGCCGACGCTACTTTGCACACCCCCTCTCATTGAATGCACACGTCCATCGCCTCCTTGCAGCTTTTTGCTTATACTTTTACGATTATGGCACCGAAAAAAACCCACCACTGGCTCGTGTTCAGCCCAAGAAGAAACACAATAAAATCACTGTCGCTGAGAAGAAGGAGATAATTGAAAAACACGAACGACGTGTGCGTTTGTGTGATTTAGCGACAGAGCGCGGCTATGCTAAGTCTACCATCGCTACCATCCTTCGCATCAAAGAAGCTATCAAAGGTGCGTCTGTTGCAAAAGGTGTTTCCATGCTCTTAAAGCGACGGTCTCGGGCAATCGAAGAAGTTGAAAAAGTTCTGTTAATTTGGATTCACGAAAAGCAGTTCGGCGACAGCGTGAGTAAAGCTATTTTATGCGAGAAAGCATGGCTAATTCACGCCGATATCGCCATGCGCTAACCTGGAAGTTCGGCGCTTATTCAGGATTTTAAAGCCCGCAACGGATGGTTCGAGAACATCTGAGGGCGAGGAGGAGAAGGCAATGTTGGCAAAGTGGAATGATGTGCAGGCTTTTACCGAAGAGTTCCATCCAGAAAAGACTGGCTATGACAATCATCAACATGATGAACGATAATGTGATGCCTCAGCCTCGTAACACCTTACAAGTCAGAAAGCAACAGGTGTCAATTAAGAGGTTTTTAATCAGCAAAAAGGATGAGGAGTCTCCAAAGAAGCAAAGAGAAGCCACACCAGAGGTTAAGTTACCAACAGTCATTCTGTGACTCTCCTTCCATAAACCATCAATGACCATCAAAAAGGTAAATACAGCTTTATTTTACAGCACAGTGTATTTCTTTAATTACAGTCCTCATGTAATGTGCCTCTCTTTCCAAACAGCAAGTCCCTTTGACCTTCGACCTCCAACGCCATTCCATCAAGTCATCAATGACCATCACAAATGTAAATAAAGTGACTTTACGATACAATGCAGTGTATTTCCTTAATTATAATACCATAGCACATTTATTATGCATAGGATAAGGTATGTTGTGTGTAGTTTTAAGGCTTATTTAGTTGAAAAGTATATTTTATGGAAACCCGGGAACGGATTATTCCCATTTTAATGGTTTCCTATGGGATTTTTTTTTTCGAGATACACACTTTTCACCTTATACACTCTGTCTGGGAACCAATTAAGTTCGTAAGTTGAGGTCTCACTGTACTATTTTGACTTTGGAAATAAATATTTGCAATACGAAATGATTGGTCTTTCTATTGGTATGGTGTCGCTGAAATTGCAAGAGAACGTGTTGGTACCGTATCAAATGCAAAATATTTGGTAGATCCCATCCCAGGTCGGTATGATGACTGTTCAACAAAAAGAACATTAAACCAAGCAAATACTGGATACAGCACTACTACTGTCAATGGGAGCAGAGAGGGGGAGGGAATATATTTGAATCAATAGATGACCACGGAGTACTGAGATTGCACCGGTTGATGGAGCTGTGTGATGTGAACAGATGGTTACCGGGCACCAAAGGCCAGAGACTTTCCTTATTGCATTTAACCCAGCTTTCACTTTGTATTCCACCGCCATCCATGCTAGTGGGTCTATCCTACATCCAGATGAATGAGAGGGTGCCGAAGATGACTTGGTGTTAAGAAATGCGTATCTGCACCACGGTGAAATCAAACACAAAGGGCAAAAGTAATGTAAATACAATCTTCTGGCCAGAAACTCCATTATAAAGCATGTTGGAGCCACTCAAGTGGCCAGGCTGTGGTCCATTAGCTCATGTTTATCGCAAGATGGAAGGATTGGGTGGTTACTTGGCATGTGGAGTATGTGAGGGCAGTCAATAGGAAAATGTCAGTTCAGATTTTTGGTGCAGTGACGTGATGATGGTGAGGATCATGGCGGTGAGTGCAGAGGTGGCGTTAAGTAAGGAGGACCCCGTGGCTTGAGTGATTGTGGTGCAAAGAACGAAGTCAGCACAGGCCCCGTGTGGATCATTGCCTTATTAATAGTTCCGTCAGGTGCGATGAGCAATGGCCGCATTGTCATCTCCAATCCCTGGGTACAGATGAATGGCTGTTTCAGGGCGGGAAAGGCTCCCTCGTATGCCAGGTGGAGCACTAATCCTTCACCCTTCAGTTGTTGGATGCTCTGTCGCCCAGGACTCTAGTAACACCACACATTGCCTTCTTGGGACTCCCGTAAACACAGCCATAGACACTTGCAAGAATACACACTTTAATGTGTTACATTCAGACACTGACTGATGGGAAAATGGGTGTGCTTGATCGAGCATGAACCATATAACCTGCACCGCTTCTTATGGGTAAAGCTTTACGAATGTTGATGAACTTTTATTTTACACTTCACTAATCCAGCTCAACTGCATGGATTTCCGTCTCGTAGCATTTCCACAGTAATTCTGATGTGGTTTTCTGAATGTTTTTTCATTCTCTTGAGGCAAGGCCAAAACAAACCACACTTAAATGGGTGTTGAAAATGGACCTTGCATTCCTCGGCAACTGAATTATGTACTTCCTCCCTGTTAGAAAAAACAAAAACAAATCAAATATAGTGGCTTGACATTGAATGAATGGTAATGCCATTAATCTGTTACATCCTCTCATAAAAACAGATAAATTGGCAGATAAATAGGTCCACAATAGTATCTATTAGAAAAGCATAGACTGGCAACATGATTAAATGGAATTGAAAATAATTCTATCTTTTTTTCCTCACAATTTCTCCTTTCATGCATGTATTGCAAAGCTCCGGGTAGTTTCCGCCTTGACAACCTGGGATCAGAAAGTAATTTGGATACACTACACTGGAGAACCAGCTCCTCTCTCAGCTTCTATTATTTATCCAATATCAGTCATTCTTCTCAGAGAAATAAAAATATACAACTGTGAATACATTATTGTTGTTTTTTTATCTTTCATGGTTTGTGTTCATATATCAACACCGTCACATGATGCTAATTCTTAGCTGATGGTCCTCCGGTGTTTCCAAATTTATGTTATCATTAACTCATTCGCGGGAAAAATGTGTCCAGTGTCGTGCCAGGTTTTTGTCATTGCCACTCGAGTTGCAGAACCAAAAAGAATATTGAGTGTAAGGAGTATGTAAACATTCAATGCAGGGTAAGAAACCTCAGACTCGCTTCTTTCATCAGGAAGAAATAGTTAATTCCCAAATTATATGGGTTTGGAGTTATATGAGCTTGAAATGAGGGCGGCTGTCCAAAATACAATTCAATACATACATATTGATGAAAATGTTTCTTCAGGTATCTTCAGTCTTCTTTGGAAGAAGTACAGATGACGGCTGAAGAAACCTTTTCATCGATGGACCACTCCAGTATGACTGAGAGCTTACATAGACGTAATAAATACATATTGGTTAATTAACAACAGCTTAAGCTGGAACAAAGCGCTAACATGTACAAAAGGGAAATGCGACCCCCTTGTGAAAGGGAAAAAACATTGCCAGAGGTCTAGTCAGCGCTTTATCGGCACCCAAGCAAGAAAAAAACAAACCCGAACTAATTAATATTTTCAATTCCGGGATGAACTTGTCAATGGCAATGAATGAGTCAAACTACCTAAGGCTGTGCCGCTGTGCCATTGTGAAAATACTGTACAGTACATGTCTTTGTTTGATTTGTAGTTTGGCAATAGATTTTGCATTACAATGGTAAAAAACAGTTGTTTTTTTAAACAAAGTTACCCAATGTGTATACTTTTGGTTTGGAATACACCCTTTTACTGATGTATGTGCAATTTTGTTTTTAAATCCCCATTTTTTCCCATCTCGTGACCCAACATAACCCCTCAACCAATCTTAGCCATTTTTCTGAAAACAATATATTAAAGGTCCAATTGTTTATTGGATTGGATTGGATTTGCCTTTATTAGTCTCGCAGTGGAGAAATTTACATTTCACAGCAGCAAAATATTATTATCTATTATTAAGTACAGTAAAGTCTCGTAATATCGATATAACTGGACTATCGATATATCCGAACCTGCGCGCATGTAATTTTCTCCTTGCGTTCATAGAAATAGTATCGTAATAAGCGGTACTATCGATATAACCGATATCGATATAACGAGACTTTACTGTAATTACAGTAAAGTCTCGTTATATCGATATTCAAGGGAGGCCGAAAAAATATCGATATAACCGGGACTATCGATATATCCGATCATGCGCCGAACTGCATTAAACAAAAGCCGCCAAAAGAGGGCAGCCAAGCGCCATATAAGAAACGGAGCTGGCCATTAGCTCCCTTTTTTATGGGTGAGATATGTTCCCCCAATGTTGCCTCAAAATGGCACATATAATTCTTTAATGATTGTAAACATGTATGCTTTAATCTTCAGAACTACAGTGTATTTGAAACTTATTAATAACTGGATGTGTAACAAGAAAGCATATTATCCGAATCTGAAGCCATTGTTTGGATTTACAAGCAATGCAAGACGTCTTGGCGTGAAGTCATTTTTATTTGCATTTGAATAAAAAGTGACATCGGCTGTCCTTTAATACACAGTATGGAATGTTAATAATTTTCAAAATCATCGCACTTCAGCAGACAAAACAAGAAACATTGTTGCAAAAAACGATTGCATTCATATACAGTACAGTGGGCATGTACATAACACAACAGGGAAACTGCAACGCTTAGATCTTACTGTATTATGTATGCAATTTAAAAAAGTCATCAATCTTCTTCTGCTTCCCATTTTTACCTTTTAACACAAACACTTCAATCTCGTCTGCTACACACGAGCTAGCGTCTGAAAATGAAAATGGCTCTGCTACACGGGTGCTGGGCACATAACCAAGTCACCTGACCAAGTCGACCAATGGCGCGACTGATGGCGTGACACGTAACCAAGACACGTGACCAAGTTGACCAATGGCGCGACCGATGGCGTGTCACGTGACAAAGTCACACGGCCAAGTCGACCAATAGCGCGACCGATGGCGGCTCATGTGACCAAGTCGACCAATGGCGCGACCGATGGCGGCTCACGTAACAAGACACGTGACCAAGTTGACCAATGGCGCGACGGATATATCGATATAAACAACAAAAATGGCCGGCGGGGGATGAAAAGGAGCACCGTAATAACCGGATTATCGTAATAACCGGGTATCGTACTAAACGGTACTAATTATACATAAAAAGACTAGAAATGTGCAAGGGAAATGAAAATAGTATCGTAATAAGCGGTACTATCGATATAACCGATATCGATATAACGAGACTTTACTGGACTTTTGCGAGGTGATTTACTTCACCTGTCAGAGAAAGATATCGGCCAAATGACAGCTCGTATCTTGGGCAACTTGAAAGTGGAGTCGTTCTTTACTAAAGACACATCTTGAATGGCAAATGTTCATGCACTATTGTTAGCATACTAGTTATAGTACTATGTTGGTATAAGATTGGGACAATGTCTCAAAGTGAAAATAAAAGTAGCTTCAACATAATAAAATACCCTATAAAGTATTGTCATGTATGTTACATGAGAAAAAAATTACAAGTTAAGCTACTCAGAAAACATACAGTATTTTTTTTTAAATTCAAAAAGCATGATGTAGATTGCTTTCCATTGCTTCCATGGTTTCAGTAGCCTGGCTAGACACTGCACTATGCCTCATGTCAGTCTAACCTTCAAATTGAGGTGGCTTCTTTATGCAGACCATTGAAATTCTATTTTAGTTGCAGAGCAGACTCTCTGTCACTTTGCAGATAATGGTGAATAGAGGCAAAGTAAGCTGGAAGAGGACCTCCCCATGCCCACTCACAGTCCTTAGCTGCACTCTGACATGAGAAATAGTCCCCAGGCCTGACAGCATCTCGGAGACATATTGTAGTTTATTTTGTCGCCCGAGCATGCCATCTGTGCCATTCCAATGGAGGGTGTGGGCGCAGGCTGTTGAGAAAGGGAAAGGGTGCCAGGCTTTGGGTCCCTCAGTAGCTCCACAGCCACGGCAGGTCATTAGTCAAATTACCTAATGAGAGAGAATACAAATGGCGCTCTACCCTGACAGGAGGAATTTTGGAAGTGTCAGAGCTCCTGACCCATACTACAAGAACAGATGATAGCTCACTGCTATTTTCAGAATCTTTTAATAACTATATGGCTCCATGCAATCCATTATTTCTATTGGCTCACTTCACTGTTTTCATTTTGGCAGAATAGTGTGGCATTGTTGTTCACAATTGGAAGTCTACCTAGTGAATGAATTATTCATTTTACTCAATATTATTTATTTGTTTGTTTGGAGCATCACTCATTATTTTAAAATTCATATTGTTGTGGTCCAATTAATATTATTTTCTTTTCTGGAGGCTTTGGTTTGTTCTGACTTTTTTTTCTTTTTTAGGGTACACACTGAAAATACATATTTTGTCTAGTTGCTGAACTCAATATAAGTGTCTGGATTAAGTTAAATGTTTAATTAAATGTATTGTCTATACCAAGGGTGTCAAACTCATTTCACGTGGTGGGCCGCTTATGGCCTGGGTAGATCTCAAGTGGGCCGGACCATTAAAATGATAGTATACATGATATGAATAACCAAAATATCATGTATTTCATTAGTTTTTGGTGTAAAGAAGCACAAGAACATTAGGAAAATGATCATATTTAATGAACATTCCTTTTACACAACATTTCATTTCATGAACAAATGTGCAATTTACTTTTATCATTGACATACAGTGGGACCTTGGGTTACGAACTTAATTGGTTCCCAGACAGAGTGTGTAAGGTGAAAAGTGTGTATCCCAAAAATTAATTTCCCATAGGAAACCATTAAAATGAGAACAATCCGTTCCCAGCTCGCCATAACACATTATATTCTACTTTCTAATTTTCTAAGCCTTAAAACTACACAAAATATACCTTTTTTATGTATAATACATGTGCTATAGTATTATGATTAAATAAATAAACTGTACTATACAATAAAGTCATTTTATTTACCTTTGTAATGGTCGTTAATGGCTTGATGGAATGGAGTGTCCGGTTTACTCAGCATTAAACACTTGATGAGGAACATAGGCTTCTTTCACCATCTTGAGGAATGATCCCTTACAGGTGTTTTCTCTGTGATAATTGTATCTAGTTCTTCATCAATTGTGATCTGTTTAGCTGGGTTGATAGCTTTTTGCATCAAGTGTACAGATGACTTGTGCGGGTTATTTGTGGAGCCTGATTAACGGGATATTTTAACTGTTTTCTATCCATATTCTGACTATTCTCACACTCTCACACTTGTTTTTTTGTTTCAAGCTCTGTCATCACCCTTCCGTGTGTGTGTTTTCTCACCCTCTCTCTGTCTGCCTGTCTCTTTAATGTTTAACCCCCCCCCCCCACTGCTGGGTTCTTGACCAATCACATGGCTTTAACCGAAGACGCCATTTTGTTTTTTGGAGAATGGCCTCACACTCTCTCTCTGTCTGTAACCCCATCCCCCACTGCTGCGTTCTTGACTAATCACGTCGCTTTAACCGCAGACTGGGGGCGGGGAATAGAGGGCAAAAACAGTGGCCACCATTTTCTTGTTAGGAGAACGGGCTCATTCGCGAACGACACATCACTCATTGTGGCAGCTCCGTGTGTATCCCGAAAAATAGTTCGTATGCCAAGGTAAAATTTTCATAAATGTAACGTTCGTTAACCGAAAGGTTCATAAGCGATGGGGTTCGAACACCGAGGTTTCACTCTATATGCATTAGAACTGATCCCAATGATTCGACAACGGCATAAAACTTTAACAATAAATTGGTATCTAAAAATATAGTAATGCTCTTCAAGATTAAATGAGATTTGTAAAGAAAGGAATTTTTAAACCATTGTTTTTATTCCTTATATTTGGCATCTTTTGGCCTGTACAAGTGCATCAATACCAGGTGTCATGTCCTGACCAGCAGGCACTTTCAGAATGTCATTTAGGTGCTTCTTTGTGAGCTTTGAACACATTTTTGTTTCATTGATATTCATTGCTGAGAAGATTTGTTCCAAACATGCACAAAACTGTAGCAGCCAGGGATGTTAATTTGGGGTACCCTGGTAGTATATACGGATACAATTTGTCCAGACCTACAGAGGCAAATTTGCCCTTCAAATCTGCATCACATTGCAAATCAACTATTTCTAGCTGGATTTCGACTGGTAGATAATGACATTTTGGCTAATGAGGGTGTTGAAACCGCAGTTGAAAAAAAGGACCGCGGTTGAAAAAAACCACAGCTGTTTTCTTCTACGTTGATCAAAAGAGCACCACTGTGTCCCCTAGTGGACAATTAGTAGACCTAGTGGACTTTGAATTGCACCTCATTATATTATGAATTCCATGTCGTCTGTGCTTTTTTCCACTTTTAAATTATCCTGCGGGCCTGATTAAACCTCCTTGGGGCCGGTTCCGGCCCGCAGGCCGTATGTTTGACACCACTGGTCTATACTCAGATAATGTGATGGGGCTCCAAATTATTTTAGTTTACGCAGCCACTTGACAAAATTAAATTGAGTAAATTCAACACACCATATTTTTCTGTGTATAATTTTTGTCTTTGGTGTTTGAACGTAATGCTACACTTTAGGCTTGATGAAAAGGAAACATTGGGAGACACTGGGTAACACTAACGCTGTAAAATAAATGAGTTTTACTATTTGTACTTTAATTAATTCAACTTCTTATCATGGTATTTAGTTTTGATCAATGGGTAATGAAGTAAAAAAATAACATTATAGGCACTAACACTTTACACTAACCATCTAAGTCAGAAATTAAAATTTCCAAATGAGAATTTTAACTTGCTACCTTAGATATGCAAAGTTATTTCCGATGTAGAACTTACTTTGCCATCTGAGACACACATTTCTAAAAATTGGCATGCAGGAAGCGAGCCAGGAAGCAGACCCAGTTGAACTCTGGCCCATCAATCTTCTAGAAAGTGGGCAGAGCCACAAATACCGATGGTGAATTTAATGCTTATTGCTCAGAGGATATGGTAAATTTTGAAACTTGAAAAGCACATAACTAATTATGTTTAAAATAATATTGATGAAAATGCATTCATATCGGGGCGGCCCGGTAGTCGAGTGGTTAGCACACCGGCTGCACAGTGCAGAGGTCGCCGGTTAGCGTCCCGGTCCGGCCTCCCTGTGTGGAGCCTACATGTTTTCCCCGGTTTCCTCCCACACTCCAAAAACATGCATGGCAGGCAGATTGGCCACTCCAAATTGTCCCTAGGTGTGAGTGTGAGAGTGAGGCTGGCAACCAATTCTGGGTGTTCCCCGCCTCATGCCCAAAGACAGCTGAGATAGGCTCCAGCACCCGCCGCAACCCTAATGAGGAATAAGCGGTACAGAAAATGGATGGATGGATGCATTCATATCACAGAAAAAAGCAGAATAATACCAGTGTTTGAAATAACATCTGCCCAGAGGCCTGGGGAATACAACTTTCAAAACGTCTCGGCCCAGGTGGCCGACAATCTATTCAAGAAAAAAAAATAAAAAAATAAAGCAAAAGCTACAGGCAAGCCGCTAAAAGCCACGTGGACTCCTCTTTCTAAGCGCCTTTCCCCTCTCCCGGCAAATTGGCGTTTTCATGTTTATTATGTTTGTTAAAGTCATGATAAGTAAGTGCCTAGCATGCTGGGTCCGAGAGGACAGTAATTTCATCTGTGCTGTACGTCATGCATATTAGCATATTTGACAATAAAGCTGACTTTGACTTTCAAAACTTTCAAGTGCAGTTTTGAAAGGCGCTTAGAAAGAGCAGTCCACGTAGCTTTTAGCAGACAACGCAACGCAAACATTGCATTGTGCACCATGACGACAAACGACAACTGGGGCAAAATTAAGCAAGGGAGCATTTGTGAAGATACTTCCTTAATTTTAAAAAATCCTTTATACTTCGCAACAATGGGTTTTTTTTTTTTGCGATTAGTCGTCTTATTGTGTTACAAGTTATGAAAAATCGTGCAGGCAACTTTATGGCCGGGCAGGCAACTTTTCTGAGTTGTCTGCCCTGGTGTCCGGTAACTTTTTGTCATGAGTTTCAGACACTGATAATACAATTGGAAACATTGTTCAATTTGGGGGATAGACTGTCCCTGGCTCGCTGTTGTCCCATTAAACGGACTACGAGACGTTAATCAGCAATCAGCAACACCATGTCTGTTCCGACACTGCCGTGGCACTGCACCGATACCCAGCTGTGGCTGCTGGTAAATATGCAGCTGAATGTCGATGTAAATGGCCGGCGCCTCTCTGGACAAGTGTAAAAGCTGGCAGAGGACTGACAGTAAATTGCATGTGCCGGATGGGACACAGCAGAAGGCACAATTACACATATTCCTCTTAATTAGCAGTTTTGGGGTAACCTAACCAGTGATGATTCAAGGAATGTGGCGGTCTCCAGAAAGCCTAACAAGAAAGGCCTTCTAATGGTGAACAATTGCTTATGTGGCTCCGGTTCCCCTGAATGAGCGTATGGTACGTGAGCCTTTTTTGATAGCCGGTTTGGCTTGCTTTCGACAATTCCATGCTCTCAGTGAGCAACTTGCCCTCTGTACTGTGGAACAGCAGGACCTGCATGCTTATGGTTGGCATTATTAAGTTCACCGTGCTCATGCTCATAGTACCAGGCAATGTAATGTGGCATCTCATGCGGTGCGTAATGAACGATGCCAGCGTGGTGGTAGGAGGGATGACGGGACGGCCAAAGTCGCCTCCTTGGCAGCCACAAAACTGGGCATGCACTGATTTATCATCCCACAGAACTGATCCACCAATGCCGCGCTGTCATTTATCATTAATTACGCTAATAAGAACATGTTTTTTTCCCAGAATAAACTGGTATTATTATTAATATTAATAGACAATTACGTTTTCTTAACACATTGTTCATTAAAAGCTGGAGTCGAACAATATTTTGATAGAGGATTCGCAGTGTCTTTAGCTGTGTTTGAACTTCCTGACTGCAGATTTTGACATCTGCCGAAGAACTCCTGAGATTGTCATTCGTTCCACATTTAACAGGTCAGCAGAACCAATAACATATCATTAGGGCATATTTGATCCTAAATCTTTAACTCTAATTAATGACTTGACTTTGCAAAATATTTTTTATCAAGTTCTAATTAGATCTGTGATTACAAACGCTACTGTATACGCAGCAAATGACGAAACCACGACAGGCTCATTCATTGAGGCTGTCCATGACTGAACATCACAACTACGCTTAAAGGACAACCGACGGCTCCGGACAAGTTGTGTCCATAATTTGTAAAATGGCTTCAAATGACTTCTACTGGGTGCATTTTAATAAGATTCCACCGCATATAGCTATATTTTACGTTTTACGACTCGCACTGAACATTCAGGAAGTCTTGTTTTTGAGTTGGTGACGACTACGTACGTGACGTCAGAAAAGGACCGCCTCCTCACCGTAAAAAAGACGCATTGTAGCGTCTTTCGATCACGTCAATGTATTTTGCTGTACTGTTTTTTTAAACCATGTCTTACACCCAAAAGCCGCCAGCAGAGGGAGGCAAACTCCATGGAAAGATAGTATCAGCCTGTGGAAACGAGCTGATTCATTCCTCACCGGAGCTGGTCGCCGTTTTTCTGCCTCTTCTTGGGTGAGACATTACCCCCCCGCCCGTTTGCCTCAAAATGGCCCAAATAAATTCTTTAATCGATTGCAAACATGTATGCTTTGCTCATCAGGTCTATTTGAATCATATGCATAACTGCATGTGTAACAAGAAAGCATATTCTCAGAATCTGAAGCCATTGTTTTGATTCACAAGCAACGACGTCACGAAAAAAAAAAGGGGGGGGGGGCTTTCTGAAAATGCCCAATTCGCAGCTCAAGTTTTTGCAGATTTTGGACACTTTAAGTCATTTTTATTGGTGTTTTGCATTTGACTAAAAATATCATACTGCATGTTTTGGGTATTTTAGATGCTATAAAACAGGGGTCGGGAACCTATGGCTCGCGAGCCATATATGGCTCTTTTGATGATTGCATATGGCTCGCCGATAAAACTATATACATATTCTCGTTTTTTTCGCCGTTGATTTCCCGTTGGGGCTGCAGTTGGCGGAAAGCGCAATTTTGATTGGATGACACTGGCCGTCAGTCGAAACAGGTAAACGCCCCTTTATGAGCCCCACGAGTGCACTTCAGCTTGAATTCACCGAAGGATTCATTAGCCTTTGAGGAGAGAAAATGTGCGGATTCGAATTTGCAATGAAACAACACCATTGATGAAACAGTCGAATGTCAGTGACATTTTAACAAGCCCCGTGTTAACGTTAGCATCAACATACGGCTGCGAGAAGTAGATTGCAGATAGCAAGTGTGGAAGCTTATGAGCCGTGCGCAGGCTAGCTAGCAGTAACTCCGCCTCCGGACCGGCAAGTTGAATTTCATTCCGATCGTTTGCCTGGATTTTTACTCATCACGAGTAACGGAAAAACATTCATGTTAACGGTGAGTACTATCACAAAGTTATTTTAAATAATCTATTCTGATATTTTGTTGAAAAGTGACCGCGCGTGTTTGCGTGTGTGTGCGCGCGCGCCCGTGTGTGTGTGCGCACGCCCGTGTGTGTGTGTGTGTGTGTGCGCGGGCCCGTGTGTGTGTGTGTGTGTGTGTGTGTGTGTGGGTGCGCGTGCCCGCGTGTGTGTGCGCGCGCGCGCGTGGCTCTCGCTGAAGAACATTTCTAAATATTTTACTTTTATGGCTCTCTTAGTCAAAAAGGTTCCCGACCCCTGCTATAAAACGTTTTTCTGGTGTCAGTTAAAAAACAAAAAAGTGACGTCGGTTGTCCTTTAATGGAGCTCTGCTTCTATCTCTGGGAGGGATGCAAAGCAGTGGGGTATGAGGCTTTGGAGTCCATCAAGGTCTGCAAACCTTTGAGGCATTTCAACGTTAAATACCAGTTGACTGTTAAATGGGACCTACATGCTTGAGACTATGGTCGATTACTTCCGAATGAGCAAGAAAAAAAAAATGCGGAAACTGAGAACATTAACTTAAAATTGTTCAGGTTTTTCATTAAATTTACTGTCCTAAGTTGTGGTGCATAACTAATCTGTTATAAAATGGCCGACAACTGTAAAGTATACTACCGTATTAACATTTATAGATCCTACATGAACATCTTAATTACAAATACGGACATAAAAAAAAGATATAATACACACACCTGCAGCGTTCCTACTTCCCCTCTAAAAAAACATTGTATGCAAATGAAAATGGCCTCTTCGCTTCCACGATTTACTTTCAATTTGTTCATCTCAAAATCTGCCATGACTTTGTTGCCATTGCGGGTGATTGTCCAAATTGTTGACTTTTCCAATTGGTGGTCATGGCTGAGCTACCTTTCATAAATAAGAAACAATTTCAGCCTTCACACAAAGCGAGATTTGCTTTTTTTCACGTTTTTAGACCACATGCTTAGGACTGTGACATGCGTCTGTGAGTTACGGCAGAAAGTGCATCAATCTACAGAGTCATTCAGAAGTGTTATTAAGCAACAGTGGGGAATCCCACGCTGCATATTTTGTTCATAATCAAAGTCGCGGCGGCAGTTAGCCCCCCATCGGTTTGTTGTCATGAAGGCATTTTCACAATTTTGTGGGAAAACTGGTTGGGATCATGAATTTTAAGTTTTAAGATGTTTGTGAAATGAAAATTCGCCAAATGTCAAAGGAATCAGAACTTTGAAATGTGAATGTTTCAGATAAAATGTAAACTAGGTATTTTTTAAACAATAAAGGAAAACATGTCATACAATCGAGTTATTTTTTTACAATATAAAAACAATTCTTTCCTTTTTTGGAACAAGTGTAATTTCAGCGTGCATCAAATTTCATCCAGCCATCACACTCAATGCTGATTGGTGATGTAAGTGCTAACGTAACATTGCTAAGTGCTAACGTGACAGTTATACTGAGTAGGTTCACCAACATTGTAAAGTCACAGAACTGTGCGACTCGCAGATAGTGCAATGTTCATCTCCTCATAACAGGGGCTTCAAGAAAAATGTTGCCATTTCAGTGCAGAAAGATTCAATGATAATCCATGATTTTGTAAATCAGTGTTGTGCGTCACCATTCATCCAATGCAAGCGCTATTGTCCAGCTGAATGACTCCCGGCTTTGCCTTTTGCTGACCAGGGAAATTAAGAGGCACAAGTTGGAGATTTCTTTTCATGTCTTGATGTAAGCTCTGGCTTGACTTCAGACACCAAGACTGGTTTCATCTGAATCCCATTCCATCGAGACGGAAAGCGCAGCTGTAAATCTACCCATACCTCACCTATAACACTTCCATAAATGATTCATTCAGTCCAGTTGAACTGATGCAAAACAGAAAGTCAGTGAGATGTGGCTGCCCGAGTCATGTCATGAAAAGGATGACAAAAGACAAGGAAGAGAATGACATTCACTAATAAGAGGTTTTCTGGCCTGAGCGATCAAGGATGTATTTCTTCCCTCATCCCTCAGATTAAATACACTAATTGTGATGAAAAGGTTTCTTCAGCCGTCATCTGTACTTCTTTGAAGGTGTCAGATATATATCAGAATCAGAATCAGAAAACCTTTATTCGTCCCACAATGGGGAAATTTGCAGTCCACAGCAGCAATTGAAAAGGGATGGGGTTGGGGTGGGGGTGAAAGGATAGAAAACAAGATATTCTAAAAAGAATATTATATTATATATATAAAAAAAAAATCCGCGTCTCACCCACCATGGGTGGTGTCTGTCCCCCATTTTTTTTGATTGATTGATTGATTGATTGATTGATTGGATTTGCCTTTATTAGTCTCACAGAGGATACGGGATAAGAAACCTCTTGTCAAAATGCTACGCCAAAATATTTTTTTTTTCTCCAAGTTAGTCAATCAAGCCATGATGTAGTCCGGTAGAGGGTGTGGGATGGAGGAGGAGAAAGGAAGTAATTTTGCTTAATCAGTATGCACCATCTGGAACAATTAACCAAATTCCACAGAACTCAGAGCATCAGTCATATTGATTTATTAAAGATCCAGAATTATACAAGTTATAAATCCTTGAGAAAACGGAGGCTGCGCCTGCCTGTCATGACTATTTTAACTTCACATACAGTAGAATATTTGATAAGGCTGGAAAGAGGAGATTAATATATGCAAATTATGTTGAGCATTTAAAAGCCCCCCCAACAACTGTCTTGCATTTTTTTCTGTCTCTTATTACCGGGCTTTATGTTTTATTCATACTCCAACTTAGCTGTCATTCCATAAGCTTGAATATTAGGAGGGTGTTATTAAACAGCATAAAGTGGAGCTTTAATTGGAAAGCGCCATTGCATTTTCCAATTATTTCCTGCAAATTAAATGAAAATGCACACAGTTCAATACAAATTCTGATATTGTTTCCTGAGACTCAAAAATCACTGTCACCCTGTCAAGATATTTTGCAAACCCGGGTTAATTTTGAACCTTCTATTTTTTCTCCTTCCTTTCTCCCTGAAGGAAGAATTGTCTTATGTCTGTTAATTGAACTTCCCCTAATGGATCGAGAAATAATGGCACTCCATATTACTTTAGATGAGGGCCAATGTCAGGATTTATTTTTGATTAATGGAACAGATATGCAAAGACATGACTTTTTTTCCTATCTTTTTTTTTATCAGGTGGATGTTTACTGAATACTTACTTTTACGGTTATCCATTTTTTAATTTGTTGTTGTTTTATTTATACAGTACAGTGAGACCTCAATTTACAAACACCTTATCTTACAAACTTTTCGTCTTACAAACGTCAAATTTCTGAAAATTAAACCTTATTATAAGCACTATTTTCACAATACACACCCACCACAGCTGGCGGAGTGATCTTCGGTGGAAGCACACGACCGAACAGCATCAGAGGTTAAATTACCAACAGTCCTTATAACTCTCCTTCCATAAGCCATCAACAACCATCAAAAAGGTAAATAAAACTTTATTTTACAGCACAGTTTATTTCTTTAATTACAGTCCTCATGTAATGCGCCTCTCTTTCCAAACAGCAATTCCCTTTGACCTTCGACCTCCAACGCCATTCCATCAAGCCATAAAATGACCATCACAAATGTAAATAAAGTGACTTTATGATACAATGCAGTGTATTTCTTTCATTACAATACAATAGCACATTTATTATACATAGAATAAGGTATGCTGTGTGTAGTTTTAAGGCTTATTTAGTTGAAAAGTATTTTTTATGGAAACCCAGGAACGGATTATTCCCATTTTAATGGTGTCCTATGGGATTTTTTTTTTGAGATACACACTTTTCGCCTTACACACTCTGTCTGGGAACCAATTAAGTTCGTACGTTGAGGTCTCACTGTATTTTAACATTCATGTTTTGTTCAGCGTATAATTCATTGAAATATTTCAAGGAGGCTAGTTGGATTGTTTCATTGTATATCATTTTTAATCATAGCAAACTTAATTGGGAAGTTAAGGATCAAAGTGACATGGATACAGAGAAAAAGAACATTTATATGAAAACGTCATAACTTCTGAAATAAACTTTAACTGTCAAGTGAAAAGGGGTATCAAACTGAATGTGAATAGGTTTTAATATTCTGGTAATAAATGTCAAAATGCCTGCACATCACATCCGTACATAATGTGACTGCAGATGACACATTTCACAGACATGGTACCTCTCCTCCCCACAACTCGATTTTTCTTTCATGTGTTGGGTTTTTTGTTTAGTTGGGAAGTGACGGAGGGTTTAATCAAGAGAGCAGGCAATTCATCAATCCAAAAGTAGGCGCCTGTATGAGCCTGACAGAGCGCACATGGTTTTAGAGCAACACGAACCTGGCCAGCTGTCAGCCTGCACATAGAGACTCCCACGCGCCCACACAAACTCACACACTCACACAAACACACACACTCACACTCACACTCACACACACACACGCACACGCACACGCACACACACACACACACACACGCACACAGACACACACACACACACACACACACACACACACACACACACACACACACACACACACACACACACACGTGCACACGCACAGCAGAGCTACTATCACACAGAGTTAACAATTAAATAGGGTGTTGTCTGGAAGGTCATCCAAGGTCTGCAAGGAATCACATTTTTAATGAAGCTAAGTTTTTTTGCCAGTCACATATTGATACGGGGCAAAAGACCTGCTTCTTTTGTCCAATGACACATCGCGTCGGGTTGTGTTAATTAATTCCTGTCACTCACATCCCTTTATAACCAGACTTATTCTTTCTCATTCCTATGCCACAAGTTGTGATTTATTTTCTTAAGTCCAATTCTTTAACAAACATGGCTTTGCGTCCTAGAAGATTGTCCCTGTAAACTGCGGACACTGTACTATGTTTCAAAATTCGATAAATGTGTGCTATTGAATTTAGGACAATAAATGTCTCGAGCATTTTTATTTATTCTTCAAAATATTTTCATCAGGTTTGGTAAAACTACCTCAAGCTCAGGTGTGCCTGTTCTTGAGCAGCAGGAGAAATCCTCACCACATGGTGTCTCTCTCCAGCTGGATAAAAACACACCTTGTTCATTCAGCTCATGTCTTCACACAATCAGGCAGAAGCACAGACTATACAAGGTTCCTGTATTGCTTAAACTCAACCTCTTAAATGCAATAGCCTCACCGTGATTTAAGTCAAAATGTTTCTTTGTCAAGTAATTGAATTCGGGATAAATCATACACCAGCGATGTGATTATTTTTACATATGTTGAGGTTTCTCAGATGCAGATTGTTAGATTTAAAAATTGCACCAAATCCTAACGCAGCTACAAACTGGTGAGAGGGTGGGGGGGATCATTCTTAGATTGGTTACCTCCATAACCCCACATTCTCAAATTATAATTCCTGGTTATTGAATATGAACTTTTGCTCAGGTCACCTGCCCAAACCTAAAAAATGTTTGAAACTGTTCACAATGCTTTTGAGCAAAGTTTTGAGATTTTTTTTCTTCAGGTTACCTTCGATGTTCAGCCAATGTACAATGCATATACCTCTTCTTTTCATGCACCGCTAAGTATTCCCATTCCTGCAATACCACAAGGGTAAATTCCCAATCGTTTTCTTTCCCCCCGCAAAAAAAACAATGATAACTTGTTTGCTGCCAGTTTGACTTTCCATCAAAATGCCATTGTTGACTTCAGTGACAGCAAAATAATTTACATGTGTAAGCCTGAAGCGCAAGAAAGGCGATACCTGTCATGGTATAGCTGACACTGCTCTGGTGCTCGTAGTGAGGACTGCTGATAGTCCTCCTGCTGTCAGAGAGAAAGAAATAATGTCGGTCCATCAATATGATACAGTAAAGTCTCGTTATATCGATATCGGTTATATCAATAGTACCGCTTATTATGATACTATTTTCATTTCCCTTGCACATTTCTAGTCTCTCATCTCATCTCATTTTCCGTACCGCTTATTCCTCATTAGGGTCGCGGGGGTTGCTGGAGCCTATCTCAGCTGTCTTCGGGCACGAGGCGGGGTACACCCTGAATTGGTTGCCAGCCAATCGCAGGGCACACAAAGACATACAACAGTCACTCTCACACTCACACCTAGGGACAATTTGGAGTGGTCAATCTGCCTGCCATGCATGTTTTTGGAGTGTGGGAGAAAACCGGAGGACCCGGAGAAAACCCACGCGGGTCCGGGGAGAACATGCAAACTCCACACAGGGAGGCCGGACCGGGATGCGAACCGGCGACCTCTGCACTGTGAAGCCGGTGTGCTAACCACTCGACTACCGGGCCGCCATTTCTAGTCTTTTTATGTATAATTAGTACCGTTTAGTACGATACCCGGTTATTGCGATAATCCGGTTATTACGGTGCTCCTTTTCATCCCCCGCCGGCCATTTTTGTTGTTTATATCGATATATCCGTCGCGCCATTGGTCAACTTGGTCACGTGTCTTGTTATG
This sequence comes from Hippocampus bargibanti, assembly GCF_051943395.1. Lineage (NCBI taxonomy): Eukaryota > Metazoa > Chordata > Actinopteri > Syngnathiformes > Syngnathidae > Hippocampus > Hippocampus bargibanti. Next base: position 20,102,166 of record NC_142737.1, read on the forward strand.
AGCCGCCATCGGTCGCGCCATTGGTCGATTTGGTCACATGAGCCGCCATCGGTCGCGCTATTGGTCGACTTGGCCGTGTGACTTTGTCACGTGTCACGCCATCAGTCGCGCCATTGGTCGACTTGGTCAGGTGACTTGGTTACGTGCCCAGCACCCGTGTAGCAGAGCCCTTTTCATTTTCAGACGCTAGCTCGTGTGTAGCAGACGAGATTGAAGTGTTTGTGTTAAAAGGTAAAAATGGGAAGCAGAAGAAGATTGATGACTTTTTTAAATTGTATACATAATACAGTAAGATGTAAGCGTTGCAGTTTCCCTGTTGTGTTATGTACATGCCCACTGTACTGTATATGAATGCAATCGTTTTTTGCAACAATGTTTCTTGTTTTGTCTGCTGAAGCGCGATGATTTTGAAAATTATTAACATTCTATACTGTGTATTAAAGGACAGCCGATGTCACTTTTTATTCAAATGCAAATAAAAATGACTTCACGCCAAGACGTCTTGCATTGCTTGTGAATCCAAACAATGGCTTCAGATTCGGATAATATGCTTTCTTGTTACACATCCAGTTATGAATATGTTTCAAATACACTGTAGTTCTGAAGATTAAAGCATACATGTTTACAATCATTAAAGAATTATATGTGCCATTTTGAGGCAACATTGGGGAAACATCTCTCACCCAAAAAAAAGGGAGCTAATGGCCAGCTCCATTTCTTATATGGCGCTTGGCTGCCCTCTTTTGGCGGCTTTTGTTTAATGCAGTTCGGCGCAGGATCGGATATATCGATAGTCCCGGTTATATCGATATTTTTTCGGACTCCCTTGAATATCGATATAACGAGACTTTACTGTACTTCAATGAGTTCCATATTGAATGGAAGCTTGCCATGTGTGTGAAATTTATATTCTTATAGCACATGTTTATGTGTAACAGTGGCGCGGAGCATCTCCGTTATAAGAGTGTCTCAGTCTAAAAGACAGACTGGGACTGTGAAATCAAAGTTTGAGTCTAAACAGGGAAAATAAGGCAAAAGTTAAGCCCGCATCAGTCGCCTGCGGGCTTGCAAAGACCTTCAATGAGGCTTCCGAGCAGGATCTTGTTAAGTCTGTAGGGCCTGCATGATTCCATTATTCAAGGGAAGTCTGCTTTTACCGTTTCATGGCCGTGTATTACAGAAAACAGCACTGAATGCACTTTGTGGCCAGTTGAAGTTAACAAACCATATAAGATTGAAATCCTCATCAATCAAGCTATCACAAATTACACCCCCTGCTTCACCCCAACGGATCGATAAATCCACAGCTAGTGAGGAGGAGAGGGAAAAAAAACTGCTTCTAGAGAGCTGCAAAACATGATGTGCCCCGGAGGTAGCTAAAGAATACAACAGTTATAAAACAAAATATCTCATAACGATGACGCAAAGTAGCCAGTAATATCATTAAAATGGGAATTGCTATGATTAGAATACACACACGTTACACAAGATCAGGTTAGAAAGATTGTGAAGAAATCACCGTTGTGCTAATGATATGGAGCTGTTTGTTTGTTTATTAATATACTATATATGTTCAGTCTGTATAGTGCACACTGACTGTTCTATTCGTGGATAGCAGTCTCATGCTAGTTGGGTGGGATATAAACAATATATTTTTCTGTCGAAGGCGTAGGCTCTACACAAATTGCACCTGTGGAAGACTTATCTCATCCAAGGAGAAAAAAATACATTGAATAATTTCTACCACGGGCAATAACACCATACTTCTGGCTGGCCGGGGTATTCATAAGTTGAAACCTGCAACTCAGATGTCTTTGCAATGAAAGGGTGGACTTTTTCCCCCACCTCATTTACATAAGCATTTGGCCTTGTTGAATGCAGACCGATGGCGAATTTTTAAAAGGTTGGCATCAATCCTGTGGGGACGATTGACATATTCGTTACAGACTTCTTTACCTTGCAAAGGTTGGTTTCACAGCTGAAAGGAAAGCTGCACACCTGTCAAATCACACAGACACCAGGCACATAGATGAAGTGGTGGTGAAGGTGTTTGTTTTAGGACACATGTTTTGATTCAGTCAATCGATTGTCAGAGACACCATCAGAAAGTAAAATATGAGTGGAAAAGTGACCAGTTTGCTTTACATTAGGAAATGAAGTCATTACACCATGGAAACATTCATGTATTCACATGGAGCTTTTCTAAAATAAATCTCAAGGGTGGCTTTTGCCATCTGCTCGTCTTACACCAAATTGAAATTTTCTAAATACGATTTTCAGAGCGTTAGAGAGGCCGGCATATGGCAAATCAATTAGACAACTCATGCCCAAAACAAAAACACAGAAAGTGCATTTGCACAATCAACACCAGTGTTGGGACTCTCGTTATGGTAGCCGTTGGAATTTCGACAACAATTAATCCTCATTTCAGTCCAGGAGAGCCATATTGACACATATTCCTAATTCATTCGAGTATTCAATTACAGTGTAGCGCCTCATCAAATTATTGCAATACTGGGAACACAGCCTGGAAGATTTGCACAATTAGAGCACCAATACGGAAATGTTTCCTCCGATGGAATATGTCCAGGTTAAAATTATATTAGCCCTGCAAAGCTTACTACACTTGTTATGTTCACGTCAATGTACAGTAAAGTCTCGTTATATCGATATTCAAGGGAGTCTGAAAAAATATCGATATAACCGGGACTATCGATATATCCGATCCTGCGCCGAACTGCATTAAACAAAAGCCGCCAAAAGAGGGCAGCCAAGCGCCATATAAGAAACGGAGCTGGCCATTAGCTCCCTTTTTTTTTGGGTGAGAGATGTTCCCCCAATGTTGCCTCAAAATGGCACATATAATTCTTTAATGATTGTAAACATGTATGCTTTAATCTTCAGAACTACAGTGTATTTGAAACATATTCATAACTGGATGTGTAACAAGAAAGCATATTATCCGAATCTGAAGCCATTGTTTGGATTCACAAGCAATGCAAGACGTCTTGGCGTGAAGTCATTTTTATTTGCATTTGAATAAAAAGTGACATCGGCTGTCCTTTAATACACAGTATGGAATGTTAATAATTTTCAAAATCATCGCGCTTCAGCAGACAAAACAAGAAACATTGTTGCAAAAAACGATTGCAGTCATATACAGTACAGTGGGCATGTACATAACACAACAGGGAAACTGCAACGCTTACATCTTACTGTATTATGTATACAATTTAAAAAAGTCATCAATCTTCTTCTGCTTCCCATTTTTACCTTTTAACACAAACACTTCAATCTCGTCTGCTACACACGAGCTAGCGTCTGAAAATGAAAATGGGTCTGCTACACGGGTGCTGGGCACGTAACCAAGTCACCTGACCAAGTCGACCAATGGCGCGACTGATGGCGTGACACGTAACCAAGACACGTGACCAAGTTGACCAATGGCGCGACCGATGGCGTGTCACGTGACAAAGTCACACGGCCAAGTCGACCAATAGCGCGACCGATGGCGGCTCATGTGACCAAGTCGACCAATGGCGCGACCGATGGCGGTCACGTAACAAGACACGTGACCAAGTTGACCAATGGCGCGACGGATATATCGATATAAACAACAAAAATGGCCGGCGGGGGATGAAAAGGAGCACCGTAATAACCGGATTATCGTAATAACCGGGTATCGTACTAAACGGTACTAATTATACATAAAAAGACTATAAATGTGCAAGGGAAATGAAAATAGTATCGTAATAAGCGGTACTATCGATATAACCGATATCGATATAACGAGACTTTACTGTATTTGTAATTGCCATTCAAATCTTTCGTACAATGTTCTTCATTTTGCTGAGTTGTCAATGTCAGACAAATAAGGCAGGAGAAAATAAATTGAAAGCCAATGGTTCCAGAAGTGATCGTCAGCATAGAGACAAGATGAAGGAAGTGGTATCAGTGAAAACCTGGAGTTATGATTCAGAAAAAAAGAAGACTCCTGTTTTGATGCACATCCAGCCTCTCCTGTGACAACACTTCCACACCTTCCGCTGTGTGCTGACTGCTGCTTTCATAGATGCTGCTGTCTCAGCCATCATTTTCCTCCTTTAAGCTCAGTGTCAGAGGCTGAAAAGAAGCACTAGGAATTTGGTGGATGAAAAGCCTGAGATCATCAGATCTTCACCAATCATTCATCGTTGGCAGTGTTTTGAGACATTGCACCAAACTTTTCAGAATAGAGCAAATTTACGTGAAAAATGAGGTTGGAATAGATTGCATCAACTTCAATGGAATGGTTGTCTGGAAACACACGCAGCCACCCAGTCTGTATGTCTTTTTCTCTCAACACTAAGAAGTCTTCACGAAGCACTATGTAACATAAACTGATAGAATCTTCCGCAGAAGTGCGTCAATGTGAGTGTGAGAGCCAGAAGGCTGCCGTACCCAGAATGCATTGCGTTCCCAATTTTGAAATGGATAACTCTTCACGTGTCATGAGTACCAAAGTTAGCTTTGCAATCGAAAGAAAAGGAGATTCCTACCTGACATTTTTATCACACTCAATTTAATTTAAAAGATGCCTGTGTGTACATTGGGCTAAAATTGGAATAGAAATGTCAAAAACTGTGATCCAAGTGAGGCACAATCAATGGTAATATTACGACAAGGCAAATTTATGCTAGCAGTCGTCAGAGGGGTCAGATATGAACCTTTCCAATGACAGTTTTATCAGGAGAACAAGTGGAAATGTGGCCTTAAGAATGATGAGTGAAAGAGGATGGAGGGCATCTTTATTGGACACATTTCAAGGTTGCTTACATTGTGCAGTCAGTGGCTGTGGGTTGTGATTTTCACACTAGCTGTTGTGACATGTGATATTTTAAATGCTCGCCATATACCGATCGCATTTAATATGGGGCAATATGAGAACCAGTTCAAGCCTAAGGACATTTGTCTACAGTGATTTAATGAAAGCAGAAATGAGGACTGGGTTACATAAGTCTGATTTCATATATATATATATATATATATATATATATATATATATATATATATATATATATATATATATATATATATATATATATATATATATATATATATATATAATACATCCTACCTTCTGATCCTCACCATCTTGAAAGTGGGCTTCAGAAGAGTAGAGAATTACAGGTAAGCACTGGCTCAGAATGCGTGGCCTTAATTTAAACATCTTTATTTGTTCTCATTTAAATATATGGCCACGTGAACAGTTTCTGACAATGTTCAGCTTTTATGTGGCTTTTAACTCAGCTCAGCAAATGATGGCAAAATGCCTTATGCCTTGGCAAACATACTAGGAATCTTGCCCAAGCTCACTGTGACAACGTCTCAGCTATTTATTTACAATTTGCCGTGGAAATCCCCAGATGTTCATTGTGATAAATAATTGAGTTTATCCGCCTTGGAGCTCACTATGAAGCCCGAGGCAGAGGATGCTGCAGCAGTCTAAGCAGAGAGCAGACACGCAAACTCCAGCGTGCCAAAGATCTTGGAGCACTCCTCCCTTCCTCTGCAGCTGTTTCTCCTTCTCCAAGCTACTTCTCCTGCTGTTTGTGTGCACAAAATTGCTGTCGCCCAAGTCAGAAAGTGGCTTGTCTCAGCCTTTCAGGAAGTATTTGAATTCACACTAGCCTTCATTGAAGAGACTCCCACTGCAGTTGTGTTCAGCCACCTGTCCTTTGATTATTGCAAGTGACATTTCCTGATTGTGTATTGCACCGGTGAACACACAACAACGTGATCGCAAATAAAACAATAATAAACACGATCACATAGAAATATTTACCTTCAGCGCAGGAGGAGGCACCATTGTTTACTCTGCCGGAACTCTCCTGAGATGATTGTTGATGAGGAACCTTTCCCATTCGATACCATATCCCCATGTTATTGATCTCACTGTAAATTGGACAGAGAACAATAGCAGCATTGCGTCATTGGTGTGAAGCCATGTCATGTTTTTGTCATGGTGACGGTCAGCTGAAAATGTGAATGCATCATATCACTGGCAAAAAGTACAAAGATAAGAGAAGTCGTCAAATTTGTGGTTAGGGACAAAAAATAGTCCACTTGGGAGTCATGTTTTACAAACCAAACTGGAAGATTTAACCTCATCACATGACCACATCAATTGTGTTTGTCTTTGAATAAAGTTGCTCCAAACATACAGATGCTGTGATATTCATATTGTTTTATATTTTATTCGTGTTGTAACAAAAGTGTAAGGAAAAGGCCGCCAATATATGATTGAATCTAACATTGCTTCATCATCTGTCGTAGCCCATATTTGGTCCCACGGCCGTTGTCAGTCAGTTCAATGCTGGTCATGATCCTTTTACTTTTGCACAACTTCTGAGTTATCAAAGCTTTTTTTCTTCTTCTTTTTTTGTCACCTTATTGTTTGCAATGGTCAGCAACGTACCCCAGACTGGTGTAGTGAACAAGATGATGTTTGGATTGGAAATGATCTGGAGGTCAAAGACAGCCATTTCCGCAGCTGCATGTGGGCTCATTTTCACACAAAGCCTCCTCTTCCTCATGGCAAGCTCCTCTGATCAGGGACATATGAATGTATGAGGCAGAAGTGGTTACCATACATTATCTTTTTTATGCCAAAAACAACTTGAGGTTTTTTTCATCACCTCAAAATTCCATTTGTCTTAAATAGCTGACATACATTTGACAAGAAGTCATTTACAATGGTATAAAGAATCAAATTAAGAATTCCTCACGAACAACTAGTGCATTATAGTATCAGTTTGTAGGTCAAAACAAACAGGAACAAATCCATGCGCTGCAAGCGCATCATTTCAGAGCTTAGAAGCAATGGAATCTTCCTTCAACATTACTGCACCACAGGGATTTCAAGTTACGCCACATGTACAGTGAATTAAACATAGATTCACATCAAGCAATTAAATATTAAATAACACCATAGACAAAGAGAAAGTAATGTATTTTCTTATTTCCCGTGAAAAATGTGCCATCCCTCTGTATATTGCTTCTATGCTTTTCTCATTTGTTTCCCCAGAAAAACCGTGAGTGCAGCATAAATGGAACGATAATAAAAATAATAAACAAGCTGTCCACACACCAAAATATTATTACATTTGCTAGGCTTGGACGGTGAAGGGGAAATACATAGCACTCAAAAAGCACTACAGCATTGGGGAATGCATTTCATTAATATTATATAACCCCCATCCAGTCGCTCTCTTCCAAAATAAATACATAAATAAATAAGGCCCTCATAAAGAAAAGCACAGCTCCAGCTTAGATAAACAATGACTCACGATTCTCTTGTGTTGTACCTCTGGGGCAAAATGTTTATTTGATTTCAACAGTCTACCATAAACTAAGGTAACTTCCACCCATAAAACATTCACAATCTCCAGCAAAACTGCCCCCTTCCATTTGAGCTGGTCAGGGAATAAAATAGTGGTTAACTACACTGGGGATTAGTATTGTCTGTTTTCTTACTTGTGTCCATTGTTTCTTATACTGCAATGAAGTCCTCTGGCAGAGCATCTTATGCACATTGTTATTGTCATGTGCTTTGTTTTATTGTTTTTATTGTAAAGTGTCCTTGGGTGTTTTGAAAGGCGCTTGAAATAAAATGTATTATTATTATTATCTTTAATATCAGTCAACTTTACATCCACAAATACTTCAGGGCCCGACAACAGACAGAAGTCAATGATGCAAAGTCAGTTTTCTTAATGATGTGGAGCAAGGAATTGAACAGGTTGACTTACTTTGGAGAGAAAATGTCACACTGAGTTTACTGAAAATAAAGACCCCGACCTGGACACTTTTGGGTTAAAGTCAGAAGAATAGCCGAGTTATAAACACTCGCGATGGAATTCCTTTTCCATGTTTTTGGGGATCTTTTGCAATAGAATCCAATTAACACACTATGAAATGATCACAAATCATTTTTTTCATCTTCCTGTCTGACATGAAACAAATAGATGGATATTTCACATATGTGATTTAACTTTCTTTTAATGTGTAATATTTGGGTCGAGAAAAAGTGTTGTCTTGGAAAGGAAGGTGGTTTAAGAGCATTGGGGAACTGTATCAACTGACAATGTCAGGCATGACTTTTCCATGACTCTTTAACATATTCATTTTGCTGCCTAATAAATTGCAATCATACAACACTGTAGAAGAAAGTGGGCTTAATCAGGCATGACTCGATGGCTTGATTCCTCTGCAGTAGTTGCCTGACAGTCAGTGCCAGGAGATATGTATATTTTTAGTCATAGTTTTTAAACTTAATTAAGGAGAAATGTGGATACATTGTATTACTATGCATGGGAGCCTTTTTGTATTTGCCTCTTTTGCTTGGGACGGGGTCCCCCCCTGCCCCCAAATCAGAAATTGACAAAGGTGATTCATCTAGTTTCAACCACAGTTTGATACATCACAAACTATCCACATCCCACCCATGCAAGTCACGGGATCATTTTACAGAATCTGTTTTGGTCATACATAATTATAGAGGCGGTTCCTTTGACTGGCAGACAAAATAGGCCATGTTGATAGCTCCGTCATGTTTTATTTGTGTCAAAGTATTTAAAACAAAGTAGACACACATTTAAAGATAATAAACGGGAACAAGGGCAGCGCTATTGGTATACTATACACAAGCCAGCCATCCAAATTGAACACAGGTCCTTTAACATTGAGACAGCTGCTACCACGTTGTCTCAATGTTAAAGGACATTCTGCACATAAAAAAAATCATGTCAAAACAGTATATATATATATATATATATATATATATATATATATATATATATATATATATATATATATATATATATATATATATATATATTTTGTGTAGAGTGTGTCATAATTTACAAATTCAGTGGGTGCTTTCTAAAGAGAAACCTGTAGAAAAAATAATTTAATCCCCATGATTATTTTTGGTAGTGATTGTGCAAAATAAGAATCAATCTGTGTCCTGCAGTTTCTTGAGATTGGCAATAAAGGGGATGTGAATGGACCACAGAGCAGTTATTTTAGAAAATAGAAATTGAATTATATGCAACATTCAACATTTATAATAATAAATAAATAAACTAAACAAACAGGGTATCCATTTTAGCATTTTAGTGGGATATTATGTGGTGTAATTTTAATTTGTAAAATGATCATTTTCTGTCATCATACATTTTCTCTCTGCAAACATTTTGAATAAATAACAGTGGATATTTAAAATATAGCTCATCATTGTGTCATCAAATAATCTTAGTGTCACATCTCGTCGCCGCCCGGGGCGCGCCCCGCCCCTCCTGTCACCTCCTCCGCTGCTCCATGGAGACGGCCCCTCCCATCATCACGCACCTGGGTTCCCACAGCTGGTTGTCATTGATTGTGCCTTCTGACTATATTTACCGATCGCGCAATACCGTCTTTGTCGGAGTATTCCTAAAGCCACCATTACTACTTCCATGCCGTCACCGATCTCTCACTTACCTCTCCCTGCTGTTATTTTTGCATGCGTGCCTCAGTAAAGACTTTTTGTTCACGAGTATCTGTCTCGCCGTGTATTTTGGATCCAACCTCCCCGCTTTCCTTTCGTCACTCGAGCCCTGCCCTCAAGCCTCGAGTGCCTTGACACTTAGGAGGACCAAGATTCTGACAAATGTTGCAATGAGGTATTGCACATTTTGAATACACATGTAGATCCATTTCTTGCAAAAAAAAAAATCTAAATTTCACTGTCAGTACTGGCCTTCCAAAAATTGGATTAATCAGAGCTCAAAGCAGGGTGAGCTAAGTCATGTCAGCTTAATTGTTAAATATGCTCTATGTGCATAGAGCACATATGAAATCCCTTTCAACGCAACCACAGTGCAAACATGCACTGCATACAAAACAAGCATTCCGAACAGTGACCTAAAAAAAAACAAAAAAACAAAAGCAGCGGACAGACAAAATGGTGGACAGACGAAATGCAGAATGCATGTGGAAAGTGATACTTTTCATTCCACCACTTACAGGTTTCCTGGTGAAACAGAGGTAGCGAGTGACCTTGGATTTGAATAAGCCATCCTTCCATAGGTCGGCATCAGAGCCATCTGTTGTTTGTGCAACCTACATCGGGAAAAAAAATGAGTGAGAAAAAAATCAGGAGGTGGGATAAAGTTAATGTATGTATGCCATGAGCATGTTGCTATTGTCTCTTCTGCGCACACTTGCCTTAATTAATGCTTGGCTACACTTGCGCAACATCTCATTAGCGCTTTGCATGGGTAAAGGAGTCTTCGCCTCCAAAAAGCTGGCTAAAAATATCATCCCTTGGGAGAAGGCTGATTAAAGATGCTCTGACAACAATCCGCTCTAATAAGGAAGCCATACTTTTGTGGGCTTCCATGGCAAAATAAGCATAAAATATCGAGATTTGAAAATGTAGTAACTCCGTATCGAGGTATGGGTAAGATGAGAAAATGGCACCTTGAAGTTTGACGGCTCCGTACCGTTTGTGAATTATTCCTAGTGTTTAATGAGATAAATATTCTTAACGCTGTATTGCTGAGGAAAGAATGCAGTTTTACAAGTGTGCAGGAATGAAACTACACCCCAATAAAGGTGCATCTTGTCCTTGGGTAATAGGCTCATTCATAGTTATAAAAGATTGAGGCATGCAGTAAGAATAATAGATTGCATCATATTGACAGCATTTGGGCGCCACAAGTCAAACTCAAGGTCCAAAACAACATTGCCGTGTGCTGTGCGGAATAAAATGTAACCTGCAGACTCCTCTATGGCGGAAGCAAATATGCTTGGTTGAGGCGTCATGTTCCATCGACTCCAATGTGGGAATCACCTAAATAACTGCCAGGGTTATTTTCTAAAAGGATCCTTTACAAAGAAGAGTCAATCTAATGAGGTTCATTCAAATGAAGAAGTCATAGATCTCTGCACCCACCCACACGCATTACCCCCCTTGACAATAATGATGAATGACCCCAGTGACTGGGTGGGGGAACCATGGCACAGGAAGATTCATGCAAAACCACCACAGACAAGATGGGGTGAGAGTGGGCTATGGGGGAGGGCAACTTGATGCAAAGAGGAGAGATAGTGAGGTAAGAACGACACAGCTCGCATTAGATGAGCAGCCAGCTCTTCCCTGACTGGGCGTCACCAACAACACTTCAAGTAAAAGTCCCTGAAGGACCCTATACATCACAAACCCTTCCTCTTCTTTACAAGACAAGCCGCATTGGCCAGTTTTTCCAGGTCAGTAGTCACAGCATTCTGTCAGCATAAGCAAAGGTCTAGTTTTGTGAAGCCCAAAGTCAAGTTGAAGAGTAATGAGGGCACGGTCCTCTTAGGAGGCACCTCAGGCATCATCCTGCCAACAGGCGGGGGCAGCTCGAGAACGACGCAGCTTGAATATGAAAGACCAACTGCTTAGCCATGGCAGAAACAATGTGTTGTGGTTCTCCTACGCTTGCTTCCGACTGCTCTGTGCTTGCAAATAGATCAGTCAATGAAAAAATATTTGTGAGCACCAACAGATGTCCATGCTCTTTTGATTTAAAAAGCAATGACAATTTCTAATGCGACATCCCAAAAATATTACGAACAAGAACAACACATGTAAACAGGTGCTGAATTGTCAAATGAAAGATCTCAGGAGACAACAGGACAGCACTGAGACTCACACTTGTGCATCAGGGTACTCTGCAAACATAACCCACCCACCCATAACACCGAGTCAACGTGATGGCAAAACGGATTCAAGTCTCTATTTTTGTTTTAAGTGGAGAAGAGAAGCTAAGTCTGAAAATTGTAATAATTTAGATCATTGCACATCTTAATAGATTCATATTTTATGTCTGAATCCTGAAATCAAACTTGATGCCTCCCTGTGATGATTAATGGCACATATTTATTAAAATGACCATTCATTAATTACAAACAGGATATCGTCATTGTTCTATTCATACCAGCAACGTATAATGACAAGGGGGTTATTTTAATCACCTTTCATATCAACCCGTGTAGCCATTTGTTGCACTTCACACTAAGTAGATTTAGACAACATCGTCAGTCATCAATTCACAAAATACACTTCAAAATTTACATATGGATTTTTCCATGATGGTAAAAATACTAATCATAAAAATGTATGGTAATATTAATTAAAAACAAAGATAAAACAGCCATTGTTGTTACATCTCATGATCAATTCCTCCTCTCTCATATACTTCTTCCTGATTTTATACAGGATCATTTCTTGCTCTCAACCTAAACAAGAGAATAACAATAGCAATAATTTGGATCAGGTGCCTTGAAGGGGGGAAACATGCAAAACAAGCTTGTTAGAGGATCTCGAGAACCAGACGTCGCCACCCCTGATATAGGTTGATTACCAAAACCTATTGCTTCACCGTCTTCCTTCAAAACTGACACGGACTGGTGTTTCTTCACCTCAGCTGTCCCAGGAAATGCAAAGACAATGTGATACTTCTGGAAATGAATGCAAATTTTAGTAATGAGTTTAGGAGACGAACAAGTCAAATGCTTGCAAATTTAAAACACAGTCCTCTCCCCCTCTTGAGTCCTCGCAAAGTCAAAGTACAGAGCGTGCATGCAGCGTTTGATGTTGGGTGGCTGCTCGTAGCTGAGCAAAGCTGCAGATCCCAGTGGAACAGTGTTTGATCTGGGCGTGTGCTCTCTGGTGTTGGAACGATCTGCTGAGGTTCAGAGATGAGAACACACAGCACACAATTGAATCAGAGAGCAAAATAGTTAATCAGTCCTTTGATTTGCTCTATACGAAGAGTAAAGGAATGGTGCATTTATTTATTTTTTTCAAGCAGCCTTGCACTGAAGGCTAAAAATCAGCACATCACGCCAGTAGTGCACAATTCTTAGACTTTCCCCCTTACATTACACAAACTAATGATATGTTTGCATTCTAAATTTAGCATAGAAAAATCTGTATCACATTAAAATACTGTATTCTTTTGAACACCATAAAAGTTAATTTTCATGCAATGCTCACATTATAAAATACACATGAATATGAAATAAATGACACAGCGTATTTCCCTTGAAGTTTGTTTTTCTTTTTACCGGTGGTGATGTGTCCAAATCGAGAACACTTTACCAAGTCGAACATATTTATGTAAAGCTCATTGCCTTTCACTTAAATGTGACATCCAGCGGTCTGGAAAATATGTATACATGTATACAAATATGAATAAATGTGAAAAATACATATAAAAACATGACTTAAAGGTGATATAAAAAATGAATTTTTGAGGCTGGTTTAGAATGCAATGTGTGTGTGTGTGTGTGTGTGTGTGTGTGTGTGCGTAGAGAGACAGAGAGAGAGAGAGAGAGAGAGAGAGAGAGAGAGAGAGAGAGAGAGAGAGAGAGAGAGAAATGTCACAAGTGGTGGTGTAGGATTTGTCTCATTATCAAACAATGAGAAAACCAAATCCCAAAAACAAAGTTCTGAAAACAAGAATTCAAAGCAACAATAAAACCCATTGAAAAAGCAAAAAAATAAAGTAATAAAAACAACAGGGACAGCAACAGAAACAAACACCAGACACGAAGTGGCGAGCCTGGGAGTCCTTTTAACACAAAACCGACATGAGGGCCAACAGGTGTGACGCTGTAGGAGGAGTCTTAGAGAGCCCGCTGAAGTTTCCCAAACACACACACACACACACACACACACACACACACACACACACACACACACACACACACACACACACACACACACACACACACACACACACACACACACACACACACGTGCACACACGCACGCACGCACACACAGATGTACACGCGCACACACATACACACACCAGCAGTGTTATCTTATGCAATGTACAGTACTATATTTTTAATTTGTGGAGTTTGTTTACTTGCACACAAAAATTATTGTATTCTGAATCAAAACAATTCAGTATAACAAAACTTTGGTGTACATGTAAGGCTGCCTGCAAACAATAACAAGCAAGTGAATCGACCAATTCATAAAAGTAAACTTCATGTCCTTCCGCAAAGCTTATCGTGGCACCAGCCAAAACAGGTGGAGGAGGAGAGCCATCTAAAATAGCACAGTGGAAGCACAGAACTCTCCTATGGTGCAATATAGTTAGATCAGGGGTGGGCAAACTTTTTGACTCGCGGGCCGCATTGGGTTCTAAAATTTGACAGAGGGGCCAGGCCAGGAGCATTTGGAGGGAGTGTTTGGGCCGGAAATACTAAACCTAAAGCATTAAAGGACAACCGACAAGTTATGTCCATAATTTGTAAAATCACTTCAAATAACTTCGACTGAGCGTATTTTACAAAGATTCCACAGCATATTGCTATGGTTTACGTTATAAGACTTGCGCTGAATATTCATGAAGTCTTGTTTTCGAGTTGATGACGATCCCCATGTGACGTCACGTTTGGACCGCCCCTGACCGAGAAAGCGACACACAATGCATTTTGCGGTACTTTGTTTATTCTGAAAAGTTCGTGTTGATCCGTGTGGATGGCGAAATTAGAAGGAAAACACATAAATAACGCGATGGTGAATCGTTGTGTGTTGCACCAAGACAACTATTTGATATTCGCTGACACAAATTCCCAGCTGACAAATCCGCCCATTTCCAACGGAGCTTGGGCGCAATCTTCTGCATTTTCTGGGTGATATATTGCTGTCATTGGCGGCTCGAATTGATATGGGAGGACTCCTTGAATCAATTGCAAACATTTATGCTTTCCTCTTCAGAACTATTTGAATCATATTCATAACTGGATGAGTAGCAAGAAAACATCTTCTCCGAATCTGAAGCCATTGTTTTGATTCTCGAGCAAGGCAAGACGTCTTGGTGTGACGTCACAAACAAGGGGTGAGACCTTCTGAAACTGGCCATTTCCGGATTCATTTTGAAGTCATTTTTATTGTTTTTTTTCATTTAACTAAAAATATCAGCCTGCCTGTTTTGGGTATTTTAGATGCTGTAAAAGGTTTTTCTAATGTCAGTGGGAAACACAAAAAAAATGGTGCCGGTTGTCCTTTAAATGTAGTGTGCACAAAACTCATAGCACAGTAAGAACCCAATTTATTAACTGTCTTTCAAATGTGAAAAATATCCCTGATCAGTTAATAAATTTGTCGCAAGGAATATGACGTTTACATACTATTTCGCAGATACTTGGAAATAGATTAAAATAACATATGGACTGTGATTTATCAAGATTGCGTCTGTTTTTAATAAGTTTCCATCGAAGGGGCAAAGTTAAAGAATAAAACATTTATTGAAAAATTGAATCACTTTCAACATTCAAAACATGTTATTACACAACGAAATATCCAAGCTCAATAATACCTACTTGTGTTAAATTCCGCAAAATCATGGATGGTTTGTCCTGACCGCGCGCTCTACAATCTCTCCACTGACGCCCTCGCCTTCACGCGCAAACAATACAAGTGTACCGTCGCCGAGCACACCGACATAGGCTACCTGCAGTTGAAATTTGCATACTCGGCACGGCAGCCAATCAGAAGCTTGCTTCTTTCTTCCGGACTTTCGCAAGCGTTATAAGGTCGAGCATTTGCATATCATTTTCCAAAATAGATGCACAGAAGAAAGATTCAAAAGAAGCTAACAACATAGGTGACGCTACAAAACGTAAATTTACATTAAACCGTGACTGTAAAGTGTACGTGAGACTTATGCAAGGGGCTTAGTGGCTTGTAGCAAGCAATGCAAACGTTGCATTGTGCACCATAATGACAAATGACCACTGCAGCAAAACCTACACTGTAGATTTGTCGTACATTATACTCTTTCATAACTGCCACAGTTATAGTGCAGATCAAACAGACACACTTCCCCTTGAATTATTTGAAGAAATATTCACTCTCCCACCGTGTCTGAAATTTTCTGCACTCACTTTCCATGTTTGGTAACGGGTAAATTTCTTCTGGGATTGGCCTTTTTAGTGGAGCAACGGCCTTGATCAACAGTAGCTCCCCCTGGTGTTAAAACTTAGAAGTGCGGACAAAATTTTAAGTGTGGGCCATATTCCATTCTGTTTATAAAATGTCTTGCGGGTCAATTAAAAATGGACTGCGGGCCGCAGTTGGCCTGCGGGCCGTACTTTGGACACCCCTGAGTTAGATGATCAGGCTAAGGCTCAGGCCTGATCAACCTCAGCTGAGTCGCCTGTGTGAAGGTGTCTTATGTTCAAAAACATGAAGCACTTGGTTGAACTGTGTTAGGTTAGGTACCGATAAAGATTTGTCTTAAAGGACAACCGACGTCACTTTTTTGTTTCTTAACTGACATCAGAAAAACGTTTTATAGCATCTAAAATACCCAAAACACCCAGTATGATATTTTTAGTCAAATGCAAAAGACCAATAAAAATGACTTAAAGTGTCCAAAATCTGCAAAAAAATTGAGCTGCGAATTGGGCATTTTTAGAAAGTCCGCCCCCAGTTCGTGACATCACGCCAAGACGTCTAGCATTGCATTGTTAATCAAAACTTAAGATTCGGAGACTATGCTTTCTTGTTACACATCTAGTTATGAATATCATTCAAATAGTTCTGAAGAGGAAAGCATACACATTTGCAATCAATTAAATAATTTATTTGTGCCATTTTGAGGCAACATTGGGGGGAAATCTCTCAACCAAAAAAAGAGGCACAAAATGGCGACCTCCTGTGGCCACCTCAGTTTCCACAGGCTGATAAATTCCTTATATGGCACTTGGACGCCCTCTTCTGGCCTTCTGCCGGCTTTTTTCTGCAACACGAGGTCCCGAGACCAAACAAGTACAGCATAATACATTGACGTGATGGAAGGACCGCTACAATGCGTCTTTTTTACGGTCCTTTAGTGACGTCACGTACGGACTCGTCACCAACTCAAAAACAAGACTTCCGAAGTATTCAGCGCGAGTCTTAAAACGTAAAATATAGCTACATGCGATGGAATCTTTGTAAAATACACTCAGTAGAAGTCATTTAAAGCCATTTTATAAATTATGGACACAACTTGTCCAGAGACATCGGTTGTCCTTTAAAGGAGTCACCCCAATGCTCAAACAAAATAATACATTATCACATCATAGATGGATTCTATACTGTGCAAAAATAAAAGCAGTCATACACTAGTCCATCAATGGGATTTCTCCCTTAATTTTGATTGTTCCTTCATTGCTTTCGGTATTTGAAGTTGAAAGCAATATACTTGGATACATTACATTTCTGTTTCACAGTTCATGAAGCAAGGTCAAGAAAGATATGTTTGAATGTGTTTGCCGTTGGAGAACTTCACTTGACCAGAAGTAAATCATAATTGTACATGTCATTACTTACAACATAGTAGTTATTTGGAGCCTTGCTGTGTGAGGAGAGGCAGCCGACTGCAGTGATAGGCTCTATTGGCATTTGTTCGCTCGCCTCAGACATGATAAGGTTCTGACAAAAAAACAGGGGGAAATCACACACAGTCATTGTTTTCTCTCTATGTATGCTTACGTGGAATATGATTAAAATTTACTTCATGCTTTACGTGTACAATTTAGTAGAAAAAAAAGCATAAAAAGACCGACAGTTTGCACAAATTGACACCTGCATCATTAAGTTTCATTACACAGCGAATGGGCTCCCGGACTGAAAGGTCCAAAACGCCACACTATTGACTTCTCAATGAGGCTTATTGGGATGTAATAGAAAAAGCGTCCTTCTCATGGAGGATCAAATGACAACTGAGACCAAAACGCATTTGGAGACCACCCAATTACTTCAACACGTCACAAATTAGACAGAACAATCACATATTTTCAAGGAAGTCCCTATCAATTGCTATTTATCCTTGTCTAAGGGAATTTCGTCCTAATGGGTCTACGTGCTATGCAAGCCTTTTACAGCCTAAGTGGCTTAGCAAAGGTTTCTGATGCAACTTTATTCAATTACCTTTAAAGCATTGTTGTACTAACTGACAAACTTAGTGCGTTCAATCTTGATGTTTACAGAATCCATCCCAATTACCTTGATCAAATTAAATGAATCACTTCAGAAACAGCTGTCCCCCAACAAATGTTAGATTGCTGCTGTTATTCAAATGAAACCGGTTAACCGGTTGACTAATCTAAACACAAATTCCTTTGTAACATGAATTGGAGCCTATAGTTCAGAACCTCGACACCTTAACTGATGTGATTCTGAAAAGCTAATTGAGCACCCCGAGAAAGTTATTGCTCATAGTGGGGAATTAATATGAAACTAACTTTGTCATAGAAGCTGTCTGCCATGAAGAATACTCACTAATTTAGAAATCCTGGAATAGTAACTGATTAAATGTGTTGTGCAAGCAGACAGGGTGAAACAGTTTATGTCGAAGTTGTCTGAATTACTCGTTTCCAAAAAGGACCAAGCTTTTATTTATTTGAGACTTATCCATCCATCCATTTTCCAGACCGTTTCGTCCTCATTAGGGTCACGAGGGTTGCTGGACCCCATCCCAGACATCTTCGGACACTCGACGGGGACACCCTGAATTGATTTCCAGCCATTCACAGGGCACACAGAGAAAAACAACCAGTCACACTCATACTCACACCTCGGGACAATTTCAAGTCTGCAATCAGCCTGCCATGCATGCTTTTGGAATGTGGAAGGAAAACGGAAGACAATACCCACGCAGGCCCGGGGAGAACATGCAAACTCCACACAGAGAGGCTGGAGCGGGACCTGAACTCGCAACCTCTACAATCTAAAGTGCGTGCTAACCACCTGACTAGGTGGCCGCCTTCATGAGAATTAAAGACAATTATTTTTTTTTGTTACACATTGTGTGTGGTCACAGTGGGGTACCCTTTTCCAATCCGAATACTGGGTCATGTATTGTAAACCTCATGGCATTGGTTCATGGTGTCCACATGCTCCTGTTTTATTCGCAAGGAATCGTGGAATTGGAATTGTATACGTAGCATCCTCTGTGTAGCGACTCTCACTTGCACAATGTTTTTTCTCTGTTATAGTAAACTTTTGTCATTATGGTAAAAATGTCATAGAGTCAATCTAGACACATGTTTATGTTTGTGAAAATCTTTACATCTGGTGTGGACTTTTGTTGTATACACCACCACGTTATAAAAAAAATGGTGGAAAAACTCAGACGCAGCACATGAACACGCTTTTTGAGCGTGGAGGAAATCAAATGCATTATTCCTGTTACAGATAACATGAATATGACCAATTATGTATACAATTGCATTGGATTTATTGTTAGCCTCCAAAATATTGAATAAGTGAGGAGAAAAGACCAATGAGCATGTTCAATGAAAAATAGCAATATGTTTTTAAAATATTTCCAAACACTTGAGGTGTACTAAAACATAGTTCCAAACTGCGGCTATGTGGGTGTCCACTCAACAGCTGCTCATGCTGATTCAAAAGACAATGAGCTTTAGTTTGATTTACCAGATGTGAACTAAACTATCACCTTTAAATGTCTAATCCTTAAAATATTTTTTGTGACCCCCAGCATGTAACCCAAAAAACGAATGGGCAAGTCCGTAAGGACTTGTTAGATGCATCCGGTTTGTGTAATTGGAGAGCTACATGACTGGAATCTTTCGCCAAAGAGTTCAGGCAAAAGTTGGACAACACCCTGGACTGGTTCTTTTCAGCCATGGGGCACATTTTGTGACACAGCCAATCATTCTCACAATTTCACCTTCAATGAGTAGTAACTGAATCTACCCTGCCAGCAACAGTATGGCATGTGCATCAGCGATTTCCACACATACATTTAGATACAGAACTTAAATAAATCACAAGTCGCCATCTGAAAAAAAATAAAATACAATATGCTCTAAAGTTGGGTTTTTATTTACCTGACTGGAGCTTCTTTGTACCCTCAGCTCTGTTCCTTGGTACTTTGTACTTCCAACCTGCAGGAAGTTGAAGACTTCAGCGTCTGTTAACAAATCATTAACTACTACCAGGCAATCTTTAATTTTATGCAGTTGCCCCAAGTTTATTCAGTCAAACAATACTACGACTACTACCCCTACTACTACTACTCCTAGTCCTACTACTAACAATAAATCATGTTTAGACAATAGTTGGGGGGATGGGTGGAGGAAAACAAGGAAAATCTAAACATTTTGTCCTGGTGTTGTTTATATTTTCTTTTGTTGACTATTCATTGTACAGTTGAACCAAAAATCTTTGGAAATACATCTCATTGTATATCAGTGGTTCTTCACCTTTTTAGAGGTACCAACACAAGCAGTTAATATGCACATCTCCCAAACCCTGAATGAGTGAAACAAAAAAAAAAATCCTCACAAAGTTCTCTGCATATGCTGGAGCCTATCCCAGCTATTTTCGGGCAGTAAGCGAGAGAAACCCTGAACCAGTTGCCAGCCAATCGCAGGGAATTCAGAAACGAACGCCCATCCACGCTTATACTCACATCTATGGACAATTTTAGAGTGTTTAATCAGCCCGCCATGCATGTTTTTGGAATGTGGTAGGAAACCGTAGTACCCGGAGAGACCCGCGCATGTCTGGGGAGAAACATGCAAAGTCCACACAGGGAGGCCAGAGCATGCATGATAGGCTGTTTGAATACTCCAAAATTTACTTTAGGTGTGAGTGTAAGCGATATAAAAATGAGAAGTATTTCACAAGAAATGTAGTTGTTTGTTTTTGTGTGCCCTGCGATTGGCTGGCATCCAAGCCTCGCGACCCTTGTGACAATTAAATGGATCAGAAAACGGATGGAAGGATAATAATTGGTTGCTACTACTATTTGTAAAAGTAGTAGCAGACAAATGTGGACGTCATTTTACCTGAAAGCAAGTCCATCTCATGGTGCAGGTGGCATAATGCAATTGTGATGCATTTGATTGAGGCGCAGGCATACAAATTTGGGGCTCCACGGATGCGTGAAATGAAAGTCATCATATTTCAATCGGAAGTGTGACAATGTGTGACACATTATAGCAACAAGTTCCAATTGTAATCATGTATAAATATATATTAATATATATGTTCCATCCTATTCTACCTCTGGAAAGTCCAGCAAAAAGAAAGACAACTCCATCCATCCACACAACTAAAATAAATTTTGCACTAGACTTGCTTTGGTTCATTAACAAGGTGTATTTTAATTATTTATTTTTGTAAGCACGCACCCACCCACTACTCCTTTTCCTCCTCATCATCACCACGTCCTTCATTTTAACACTCACCAATTTCACAGTTCATTGTTTCAGTCCAAAGTGGTGAGATCTTTTCTAAAATAGGTGCTCTCATTTAGAATTTCTCAAGGTAATGCTGAAGTTGCGATCATAACATGTCAGGTGTCGAGACAGAAGGACAAAACATGCTGAAGAAAAGATGCAGCTGGTAGAGTGTTTGTCTAATTACAGAAAATGTGATAAAACAGTCCTGATATACATTACTGTTCGGTTCAAATTCTTGTTTCTCTTCTGGTTCGGTGTTCAACGAAGTTCAGTGATAAAAATATCAGTGACGATGATAGATGGTGAACAAAAAATTACTTTATTATAGTGAGACAGAAAAAGCACCTCTATCGTCTAGGCAGGAGAGAAGTCAGAGCACACGAACAAAGATATGAACAAAGAGGATGAGCTCCCGCTCTGACTAGTTTTTGAACGTCCACAGCAGCGATCTGTGGTCCAATCAGCTACGGACAACTCGGTGTTGGCTGGACCTAGACTGAAACTCGATACGCGTTACATCCTGCTCTCGTACGGTTCGACTGATACTTTATTCCATGTAGTATAAATTGAACATGAAATAACATAATATGTACTAAACTAACATGGGATAACATAATACGTTTACTAATGTGCATAAACACTCTATCAAGTACCAAGAAAAAAAGTACTCATTTTTGCCATCAACTACCAATGTGTCACATCCTTCGTGGTGGCAGGTGACACGCCCCTCCCCTCCCTGTTCCTCCGGCTTGCACACCTCTGTCCCATTCACTGATGTGCCTTCTGACTATAAGAGTTACCCGGTTTCCCTCTGTATTTGCCAGTGTATTTCCCATTGTGACTTTATCGCCTCAGCCGTATGCCACTATGCCAGGTTGGTCTCGCTCTGTATTGCGCCCGTTCTGTTTAGGTTTTTCCCTTGCGTGTCTCAGTAAAGCCCTTTTGAACTCATCTACTGACTCCATCATGTATTTTGGATCCACCTCCTTTTTGTACGACGAGGTCGATTGCATTTTCCTCGGACGGACGTGACAAAATACACCAGCCAATATGGATCCCGCCGATGGACACAAGCTTTTGTCCGCACTAGCTCATCAGACGCAGCGTTCGTGCCAGCGACTTTGACGCCCCCTGTAAGCAGTAGCGATCTCCCCTTGCTGCACCCCTTCCCTTGCCGCGCCCAATTTCTTATGCAGTGCTTGTTGGTGTTCGACCAACAACCCTCTGCATACACCAGCAACGACGCTAAGGTTACGTTTGTCACCAGCCTACTCACCGACCAGGCAGCTTCCTGGGTGTTGGCGGTCCGGGTGTCGCAACCCGAACTCTGTGCCTCTTACCCAGACTTCATGGCCGAGTTACCCCAGGTGTTTTATCACCCAGTAACAGAGAATGAAGCAGAGGGACAGCTCTCCTTCAACAGGGCATTCGTTCGGCCGCCGCGCTGTCTTCGGTCGGCCACTGCCGGGTGCAACCTCTCCCGCGGCGGTCCGCCTGAGGAGATTTGCCTCGAGGGCGTGCCGCAATGTTACCACAACGTGCGGGAGGCGTTCACTAAAGACCGTGCGCAATCCCTGTCACCTCACCGAATGTATGACTGTGCCATAGACTTAAAACCCGGGGGTCCACTGCCGGACTTTCGACTGTATCGCATTTGCACTGACCAACACTCCCGCCATATTCCAAGGCCTTATCAATGATGTGCTCAGGGACTTCCTCAATGTCTTTGGCTTTGTGTATTTGGACTACATTTCGATTTTTTCCAAATCCGCAGAAGAACATCGGCAGCATGTCTGGAGGGTGCTGCCGCGGCTCCTGCAAAACCATCAACCCGCCAGTGTTCCGCCAGTTCCGCCAGTGTTGCGCCATCCTGACCTAGACCACGCATTCTCAGTTGAGGTTGACACCTCGGAGTCCGGGGTGGGGTGGTATTATCACAGCGCTCTCCAGTTGACCAGAATCTCCACCCTTGCGCCTTTTTCTCCCCTCGTCTGAGCCCCGTGGAGGCCAATTACGACGTGGGAAACCGTGAGCTGCTGGCAGTCAACCTGGCCCTGCATAAGTGGAGACACTGGCTCGAGGGGGCGAAACATCCCTTCACTGTGATCACCGACCACAGGAACCTGGCGGCCATTCGGTCGGCCAAGAGACTCAACTCGCGCTAGGCTCGGTGGGCACTGTTCCTGACCCGCTTCAACTTCACC
Organism: Hippocampus bargibanti; assembly: GCF_051943395.1. Taxonomy (NCBI): domain Eukaryota; kingdom Metazoa; phylum Chordata; class Actinopteri; order Syngnathiformes; family Syngnathidae; genus Hippocampus; species Hippocampus bargibanti. Next base: position 20,125,661 of record NC_142737.1, read on the forward strand.
CTCACCTACTGCCCGAATCTCAAAATACCAAACCGGACGCCCTGTCGCGCATCCATGAGCCGGCAGAGAAGGAGGAGGTTGCGACCAGCATCCTGCCGGCGCAACACATTCTGGTATCCCTAAGGTGGGAGGTGGGGAAGAATGTTCAGGAGGCGCAGGGTGTTAACCAAGCACCGAAGTGGTGTCCGGTGGATCGATTATTCATCCCCCCCCGCACTACGCGCTGAGGTGCTGCACTGGGGACATGCCTCCACGGTCATGGGCCCTCCACTTGCCGTGGGTGGAGTACGCGCACAACACCCTGGTCTCTTCAGCCACAGGTCGATCTCCATTCATGTCTGCCTGTGGTTATCAGCCTCCACTATTCCCCACCCAGGAGAGCCAAATGGAGGTCTCGTCCATGCAACATCACCTCAGACGGGCCCATCGGGTGTGGAAGGAGACCAGAACTGCCCCGTCGCGCATGGCGTCCCGGAACCAGCGCATAGCGGATCGTCATCTACCAGGTCGGGCAGGAGGTGTGGCTGTCCATGCGGGATCTCCGGCTGGCGGTTTGCGGGTCCATTCTCCATTGAGGCCATCCTCAGCCCGGTTTTGGTCAGGCTCCGACTGCCCCCCACTATGAATGTCCATCCGGTATTCCACGTTTCCCTCCTCAAGCCTGTGCCAACCAGCCCCCTAGCCCCGGCGCCCGTCGCCCCCCCCCACCCACTCCGCGTATGGTTGACGGCGACCCGGTGTACACCGTGCGGGAGATCTTCGACTTGCGGAGCAAGGGCAGGGGCTTGCAGTATCTGGTCGACTGGGAGGGCTACGGGCCGAAAGAACGTCAGTGGGTCCCCCGCTCCTGGATCCTCGACCCAGCACTTACCCGAGCGTTACACTCGGCTCATCCCTCTAAACTAGGTGGGCCGCCAGGGGGCGTCCGTTGAGGGGGACAGGGGGGGCACTGTCACATCCTTAGTGGCAACAGGTGCACGGCCCTACCCTCCTTGTTCCTCCGGATCGCACACCTGTTTCCCATTCACTGATGTGCCTTCTGACTATAAGAGTCACCCAGTTTCCCTCTGTATTTGCCGGTGTATTTCCCGTTGTGACTTTACCGCGTCAGCCGTATGCCAGGTTGGTTTCGCTCTGTATTGCGGCCTGTTCTGTTTTGTTTTTTCCCTTGCGTGTCTCAGTAAAGCCCTGTTGAACTCATCTACTGTCTCCATCATGTATTTTGGATCCAGCTACTTTTTGTCCGACAAAGTCGTTTGCATTTTCCTCGTGCGGACGTGACACAATGAAATTAATGTGATGTTTCTGTGAGGAGCAGCTGTTTGATTATTCATAGCATTGAATATTGTAACGACGAGACCCTGGATCACATTTTATTTTAAGTATAATTTTTTGGGGCACTTAAAGATTAATAACGATCGTAAATGCACAGAATCCTTCTGAGTACAAAATACTGCACACAGTGTAGAGAAGCATGTTGAGTAAGTGGGCTGTCGGTGACCCTGCGCTACGCTCAGTGAATGACTGCGCCTAAATGATTTTAAAACAGTAATAATCTCCTTTTCCTCTTTAAAGGTCACCGGCTGCGTTTTGTAATTTGCTGACACTCATCTTGAAGGTAGAGATGGAGATTTCTGTGTTCCTCGAGAGTACCTGAAATAATATTTTTATATCACTTTGGGAAATATCCTATGTCCCAAGTGTCACTGTCACCCGTATGAAAGCATTATGCACTGGGTAGAAATGTGCAGGGCTCATTTCAGATATGACCCTCACCCCTCCTCTCTTCATGACGTAGCCGCTATCCTATACTGTATGTATATATATATATATATATATATATATATATATATATATATATATATATATATATATATATATATTATACCATTTTCTTAAGCTTTTTCCTTCATCACTTTCACCGACTTTGGATCCATGTTGCGTCACACGTATGATTTTGAAGTGCGCCTTTCAACCCTTTCATGTCTTTCAGTATATCCTTGATGTGCGTATATGTACATTTGCTCGACTATCAAGCTCTGCGCGTCACCTGCCTGGGAGATCTGACAACGAACCTATACAAATAAAGAGAAACATCAAACTCTTTATTTTTATTTATTTATATCCTGGAGGAAAATGCTTAGACTGCACTGATTGGAGCGTCTTTGAAACTTCAACGGGCACATTGGATGAATACACAGACACTGTAACATCATACATCAGTTTCTGTGAGGACATGTGTGTACCAACAAAGTCCTTCCGCTCATTCAACAACAACAAGCCATGGTTCACTCCCAAACTCAGGCAGCTTAGGAAAGAGAAAGAATCCGCATTTAAAAGCGGTGATCGAGCAATTTACAAACTCGCCCGAAACAGGCTGACGAAGGAAATTAACATTGCAAAGAAACGTTATGCGGAGAGGCTTAACAAACAGTTCTCCGCTAACGACTCTGCATCGGTGTGGAATGGCCTGAAAGCAATAACAAATTATCGTTTACCTTCCCCCCAAGCAGTGTACAACAATGGTATGGCTGATGAGTTAAATACATACTTTTGCCGATTTGAAAAAGACACCCCCATTTCCCCGGTCTGCCCACCATTACCAGAAACTACCGTATCTCCGCCCTCTGCCCTACAGATCCACGAACTGGACGTTAGATGGCTCTTCAAGCACCAGAAGATCAAGAAAGCTGCAGGATCTGACAGAGTGTCCCCCTCCTGCCTGAGAGTCTGCGCTGACCAGCTGGCTCCGGTCTTCACACAAATCTTCAACAGATCCCTGGAGCAGTGTGAAGTCCCATCCTGCTTCAAACAGTCTACTATCATCCCAGTTCCAAAGAAACCAGCACCCTCAGGATTGAACGACTATAGACCTGTTGCTCTGACGTCTGTGGTCATGAAGTCCTTTGAACGCCTCGTGCTGAACCACCTAAAGAACATCACCGGACCTCTGCTAGATCCTCTTCAGTTTGCCTACCGGGCAAACATGTCTGTGGAGGATGCAGTCAACATCGGACTGCACCACATCCTCGACCACCTTGACAACACAGGAACCTACGCAAGGATCCTGTTTGTGGACTACAGCTCTGCGTTCAATACCATCATCCCAGAACTCCTCATCCCCAAACTTCTCCAGCTTGGTGTGTCCCCCACGATCTGCCAGTGGACCCTCAGCTTCCTGACAGGACGGACACAACAGGTCAGACTGGGAAATATATCATCCACAACACGAACCACGAGCACTGGAGCCCCGCAGGGATGCGTCCTCTCTCCATTGCTCTTCTCTCTCTACACGAACGACTGCACCTCAACGCACCCAGCTGTCAAATTCATAAAGTTCGCAGACGACACCACGGTCATCGGTCTCATCAAAGACGGCGACGAGTCTGCGTACCGACAACAAGTGGAGCAGCTGGAGCTCTGGTGCAGCCGTCACAACCTGGAGCTGAACACGCTGAAGACAGTTGAGATGATCGTGGACTTCAGGAAACATCCATCACCACAGCTACCCCTCACACTACCCAACTGCCTTGTGTCAGCCGTTAAGACCTTCAAGTTCCTGGGAATCACAGTCTCCCAGGACATGAAGTGGGAGGTCAACACCAACTCTATCCTGAAAAAGGCCCAACAGAGAATGTACTTCCTGAGGCTGCTAAAGAAGCATGGCCTGCCACAGGAGGTGCTGCAACATTTCTACACGGCTGTCATCGAATCCATCCTGTGTTCTTCCATCACCGTTTGGTTCGGGGCCGCCACAAAAATTGACAAAATCCGACTTCAACGGACAGTTAGGACGGCGGACAAAATCATTGGCACCGCCCTACCCACTCTCGAGGACTTGCACACTGCAAGAATCCAAACTAGGGCGCGGAAAATCCTACTGGACCCTCCGCACCCTGCCCACCACCTTTTCCAGCTACTCCCCTCAGGCAGGCGCTACCGATCCATGCGCACCAAATCCAGCAGACATTTAAACAGCTTCTTCCCCCAAGCCATTAACTCTTTGAACTCTTTGAACTCTTTCAACAGTAGCCAAAATGGAACTGTATAGTGCCACTTAGCAGTTTTTTTTTGACGACGATACTCGTGCAGCGTGTTCTACCGGAAACAAATTCCTTGTGTGTTCTACATACTTGGCAATAAAGATGATTCTGATTCTGATTCTGATTCTGATTCTGATATATATAGATATCCGATGTTGTTCCCAGGATCTGTTACAACCACTCGTCGAGTTTGGGGGTCACTGCCCCGAGTGCTCCGACCACCACAGGCACGACTGTCACCTTTACCTTCCAGGCTCTCTCCAGCTCCTCTCTGAGCCCTTGGTATTTCTCGATTTTTTCATGTTCCTTCTTTCTGATGTTTCCATCACTCGGGACCGCTACATCCACGACAACGGCTTTCCTTTCCCCTTTATCTATGACCACGGTATCTGGTTGGTTGGCCATTACCATCTTGTCAGTCTGTATCTGGAAGTCCCACAGGATCTTTTGCTCGGTCATTCTCTACCACCTTTGGAGATGTTTACCATTTTGACATTGGGGTTTCCAGTCCATACCCCGCACAGATGTTTCGGTAGATTATGCCAGCAACCTAGTTATGGCGCTCCATGTAAGCTTTCGCTGCCAGCATCTTACACCCTGTAGTTATGTGTTGGATTGTTTCACGTGCCTCTTTGCACAACCTACACCTTGGGTCTTGTCTGGTGTGGTATATCTGGGCCTCTACGGTGCATCATCCGTTGGAGCCTTTTCTTTGATGTATTCATGGAGCTTGGATGTTTTTGGACAATTTTTCATCAGTCTACAAAATGTTTCACCATTTTGCTTTAGGCAGTTGATGTGTTCTTTGGTGAATTGTAACCTCTTTTGCACATGCATTTCTTGTAATAAAGGGACTTTATTAAATTTGCTTAGCACAGATGTATTCTGACTGTCACAGGACTTACAAGTAACTGCAGACCATGATTGACCATCATGGAACTGATCATTGGCTGAGCCTTTGGCATTCTGGTTACATGTGTTCTCCAGTTCATTTTAATAGTTGTCTTCCATTTTCTTCCACGTGTCACTGGTTTTTCTACCCATTTTAAGGCATTTGAGATATTTTTAGCTGAAAAGCCAACAATTTGTGTACCTCTTTATCGGTTCCTCATATCTCCAATTCACCTTTTTAAACAAAGAACACTGGTCTTTGGAGCAGTGTCTTGAACGACCCATTTTCCTCAAATTCATGCAAAACCTGCGCTGGTTTCATCATCCTTAAATAATTCACACCTGTTTTTTTTCTTCCCCAAAATTGTTGAATTCAGGTATTGGTTGCCATACTGCTGTTTTTTAACACACCCCTTTGAACTATAGGCCCAATTGCAACCCCCTTCGGAGCATGCTTATTATGAAAGCCTGGTCTTCCACTGCACCTACTTGTAACTCGTCTGGCATACAAATATAAGAAATACCGGTCACCAGGGATATTCTGGTTAATCACATTGTACTACTATTGTTTTGAAAAGCACTGTATACCTACTTTACTGTAATAAAGTTGGCTGTGTACCTCATAGTCGACTTCATATTGAATTGGTCGTGGGTTTAAGAAATGGCCAGTTTTATATTTATTTTTATATAATTCTATAAGAATCCGATGATTTATATTGACATTATACCATCCCGGCCTATACACCCACACTTGCATGCTCACCACACATATTCTCAAACACATGCACACTTCTCTCCGTCTGTTGGGGAGTCTGGACTACTCCGACTGACTGCACCTCACTGCCCTTGTGCAGTGGTGTGCCAGTTGTGCCTTCCTCCATTGCTGTGAATGCCACCATCTGGCGTGCCACGTGGACATCATAATCTCTCCTTAATTACATTAGCAGTGCAATCAGTTACTGCATTACCAGGCCGGGCAAAGCACTTTTAAATCTTGGAGGAAATCGTAAATAATTGCATTAACTACCTAGCGCCAGATGTGTGTGCCAACTTGGCTTCGATGAGATCAATATTAGCCTGAAAACCAGTGATTTAAACAATAACAACAACAAAAACAAAGATGTCCGGGTATGTTGATTCTTACCACTAAGTTACATCTCCATACTTTATCTTTGCATTTCTTAATTTTTTGGGTTTCCTTACAGAGAGGTTCATTGGTTGTACAGTCACCTACATGTTGCTGCTGCTTTTCTACAGTGTAGTGACTGATGACATCCAGCAAACAATGTGGATGTGGTGTTTCTTGACATTCATTCCATTACTCCTCTCAGTCATATTGCTGTCATGAAATTAAATGTAAAAAAAAATGAAATCCAACTATTCTCCACTGTTGGATTGAAGTGTGTGAATGCATGTGTGCAGCGTAACAAGACATTGCACATTATGAGATGCTATCACCGCCTCTCCTTGGAGGGGATGTCGCCTTGTATTGCTTGATACTTTTCACTCATCTTCCTGTCATGTTCTCAGCTCCCAGGGCTGCTCGCACTGTCACACTTTTCAGTCAGCTCGTTGCCAGCTTGGAGCACTTCTTCGTAATACTACTATGAAGTGGCTCGGCTCCTTAATATAGTAGAGATAGTAAAAAAATGTTTTAGAAGCACAGTATCACTGAAAAACACTTTTTATCAACGCTTTCCACTGCACTGATTAATAAAAGGTATTTCCATCAGAATCAGAATCAGAATACCTTTATTCGTCCCACAATGGGGAAATTTGCAGTCCACAGCAGCAATTGAAAAGGGATGGGGTAGGGGTGGGGGTGAAAGGATAGAAAACAAGATATTCTAAGCATATTAGAAGCATAAGCATAACAAAATAAAGTGTCAACCGTATACTGTGCAGATGTAAATGTGCAAAACCGTTCCATAAGAAAAACTGTACATAGTGCAGAATCAAGAAATGCATTTTGATATATTGCAACAACCCATATTTACAGTGTCCAGTTTTTTTTTTTTTCTTTTTTCACATGTGATCATTGAGAATTGTGAAGCCTGACAGCAGTCGGTAGGAACGAGCGGCGGTACCTCTCCTTCCTGCAGCGCGGGTGTAATAGTCTCTGGCTAAAGGAGCTACCCAGTACTGTCAGGGTGGGCAGGAGGGGGTGGGAGGGGCTGTCCATCATAGCACAGAGAATGCATTTTATATTACGTGCCCTTGGCACACCTGACAATTTTGGGACAGAAAGAAGACAAGACTTGACACTTGTTAAACTAGGTATAAGTTGTGGTGCAGGTGATGTAAAACAAAATTGGTGGTTTTGATCCAGGCACAGTAGAGAATTTTGGTGCTCCACTGACATGTGTGGTGATGTCATCACATTTCATTGAAAAATATAAAATACTATATAAACAATCTTCACCAAATCTATGTCGAAAACAAATCATGGAATGTATTATTTTTCTTCCTCTCCTCCTCCTCCTCCTTCTCCTGGGCAATCAGCCCATCAAGGACTTTGCCACCTGTCCCCACCTCCTTCCGCACCGACTGGTGGGCATTTACTTCTGTAAGGGACCCAAGAGATTTCTGGCGTTGCACCACTCAAAGGTGTCACGCCACGCAAGTATGATGTTTTCCTTCTATTATTATTATTATTATTATTATTATTATTATTATTATTATTATTATTATTATTATTATTATTATTATTATTATTATTAATGTCATCCTCTTCAGCGCCACAAGGGGGCACAAGCCAGTGTTTTATTGTGCCGGTCCCAAGCCCGGATAAATACAGAAGGTTATGTCAGGAAGGGCATCCGACGTAAAAAAATTGACAAAACAAATATGCGAATCAAACCTCTGAACCCCATACCGGATCGGTCGAGGCCCAGGTTAACAACGGCCGCCATTGGTACTGTTGACCTTCAGGGTCCAAGTGGAAAATTGACTACTGTTGGTCGAAGAAGGAGAGGAGGGAGGTGTGCCCGGAGGAAAAAAGAGAAATGGAACGCCAAGAGTATAGAACTAAGAGTAGGAACTTTGAATGTAGGAACAATGACAGGTAAAGGTAGAGAGCTGGTTGACATGATGCAGAGAAGGAAGGTAGACATACTGTGTGTCCAGGAGATCAGATGGAAAGGGAGCAAGGCTAGAAGCTTACGGTCAGGGTTTAAGTTGTTCTATCATGGTGAAGACAGAAAGAGAAATGGAGTTGGGGTTATCTTAAAAGAGGAGTTTGTTAGGAATGTCTTAGAAGTAAAAAGAGTATCAGATAGAATGATGAGTCTGAAGCTATAAATTGAAGGTGTGATGTTCAATGTTGTTTGTGGGTATGCTCCACAAGTAGGATGTGAGCTGGCGGAGGAGGAGAAATTTTGGTTGGACTTTGATGAAGTCATACAGAACATCCTGAGAAGTGAGAGGGTTGTAATTGGTGGAGACTTCAATGGACATGTTTGCACAGGAAACAAAGATGATGAGGAGATGATGCGCAGGTTTGGACTACAGATGAGGAACGCTGAAGGACAGATGGTGGTTGACTTTGCTAAGAGAATGGAAATGCCTATTGTGAATACTTTCTTTCAGAAGAGACAGGAACATAGGGTGACCTATACGAGTGGAGGCAGAGGTACACAGGTAGACTACATTTTGTGTCAACGGCATCATCTAAAGGAAATCAGTGACTGCAAATTAGTGGTTGGTGAGAGTGTAGCCAGACAGCATAGGTTGGTGGTGTGTAGGATGACGCTGACAGTGAGGAAGATGAAGAAACCAAAGGCTGAAGTGAGGACAAAATGGTGGAATTTGAAAAAGGAAGAATGTTGCATGACATTTAGGAAGGAGGTAAGACGAGCACTGGGTGGGCAAGAGGTCCTTCCAGATGACTGGAAAACTACAGCAAACATAATCTGAGACTCAGGTCGGAAAGTACTTGGTGTATTGAGTATATATAATACATTACGATAACGATAAGGAGACTTGGTGGTGGAATGGGGAGGTGCAGGAGTGTATACAGAGAAAGAGGTTAGCAAAGAAGAAGTGGGACACTGAGAGGACGGACGACAGTAGACAGCAGTACAAGGAGATGCACGGTTAAAGTAAAGGTGGCAAAGGCCAAACAAGAGGCCTACTTGTATGCTCGGCTGGACAGCAAGGAAGGCGAGACTGATCTTTACAGGCTGGCGAGACAGAGAGACAAAGATGGTAAGGACCTGCATCAGGTTCGGGTGATTAAAGAAAGAGATGGCAATGTATTACCAGGTGCCAGTAGTGTGATCGCAAGATGGAAAGAGTACTTTGAAGAATTGATGAATGAGGAAAATGAGAAGGAACAAAGAGTAGAAGACGTGACTGTTGTTGACCAAGACGTAGCAAGCATTAGTAAGGATGAAGTGAGGAGGGCGCTGAAGAGGATGAAGGGGGGAAAGGCACTCGGGCCTGATGATTTACCAATCGAGTTATGGACGTGTCTTGGAGAGGTGGCGGTGGTGTTCCTGACTGGGTTATTTAACAAGATCTTAGATGGTGAACAGATGCCTGAAGAATGTAGACGAAGTGTACTCATGGCCATTTTTAAGAACAAAGGAGATGTCCAGATTTGTACTAACTACAGAGGAATAAAGTTGATGAGCCATACAATGAAATGCTGCAAAAGAGTAGTTGAAGCTAGACTAAGAGCAGAAGTGAACATTTGTGAGCAGCAGTATGGCTTCATGTAAAAAAAAGAGTACGGCAGATGCATTGTTTGCTTTAAGAATGCTGATAGAGTAGTACAGAGAAGGTCAGAAGGAATTGCATTGTGTCTTTGTAGATCTGGAGAAAGCATATGACAGAGTGCCCAGAGAAGAGCTGTGGTATTGCATGAGGAAGTCTGGAGTGACAGAAAAGTATGTCAGAGCGGTGCAAGACATGTATCATAACTGTAAGACAGTTGTGAAGTGTGCTGTCGGTGTGATGGAGGAATTCAAGGTGAAGGTGGCACTTCACCAGGGGTCAGCTCTGAGCCCCTTCTTATTTGCTATAGTGATAGACAGGCTGACAGACGATGTTAGACAAGAATCTCCTTGGACCATGATGTTTGCAGATGACATTGTGATCTGTAGTGAGAATGGGAAACAGGCGGCGGAGAAACTAGAGAGGTGGAGATATGCCCTCGAAAGGAATGAAGATCAGTCGCAGCAAGACGGAATATATGTGTGTGAATGAGAGGGATCTAAGTGCAAGAGTGGTGCTCCAGGGAGAAGAGATAAAGAAGGTGGAGGATTTTAAGTACGTACTTGGTGTCAACTGTCCAGAGCAATGGAGAATGTGGAAAAGAGGTGAAGAAGCGTGTCCGGGCAGGCTGGAGCGGCTGGTGAAAAATGTCAGATGTGATGTGTTGCAGAAGGGTTTCAGCTAGGATGAAAGGAAAAGTGTATAAAACGGTGGTGAGACCAGCCATGATGTTTGGACTGGAGACAGTGCCACAGAAGAAAAGACAGGAAGCAGAGCTGGAGGTAGTAGAGCTGAAGATGTTCAGGTTTTCTTTGGGAGTGACCAGATTGGATAGGATCAGGAATGAGTACATTAGAGGGACAACTCATATAAGAGGCTTTGGAGAGAAAGTCAGAGAGGCCAGACTGAGATGGTTTGGACATGTCCAGAGGAGAGAGAGTGACTGTGTCGGGAGAAGGATGCTGAGCCTTGAACTGCCAGGCAGGAGACCGAGAGGAAGACCGAAGAGGAGGTTCATGGATGTGGTCCAAGAGGACATGAAGGTAGCTGGTGTGAGAGAAGAGGATGCACAAAACCGGGTTAGATGGAGGACATTGATTCGCTGTGGCGACCCCTGAATGGAAAGGTCGAAAGGAAAAGAAGAGGAGGAGATTATTATTATTATTATTATTATCTTTAATATCATTTTAAAAGCAAAGGAGAGTAAATGACAGAGAAGTGTCAAGTTGTCAGCAGCTAACTTTCATTCAAAAATGGAGATCTTCCTGCAATTCCTTAAAAATGCACTTTGCATTCAGCAATCTTCTGCATGGACTACAATGACACCATGATTCTGCCATCTAGAACATGCACCTCTCCTCTGCTGAATTTTGAGGGGATGAAGTGAACTGCTTCGATTGGCTGTGAATCAAGTCAGTCAAATGAAGAAAAATTCACTCAGGCACACGATTAGGCTGCATTTTTCGCAAGACTCACAGTGGGCTAAATAAATAAATAAATAAATAAATAAGGCCCGCCATGTTAAGTTCAACAATATTCTTGTTTTGGGGATTATTTTTAGGAAAGAAAAAACATTAGTAGTAGTATTTAGGTGCAGATAATTATCCTATCAGTTGAAGTTGTGAAAATGTACATCATAACAATGCTACAAGTAGCTGAAGTAGTGCATCGTTGTTTTTAAAAGTCAAGTTGAAAAGAAAAAAAAACAATCTGACTGGCCTCCATATATTCTTTTACATGTACATAAATAAGATACAAATTCCAAAAACAGCACTTTGACAATTTATCTCAGAGGGAGATATTGATATTAACAGGGGTAATTCCCATTTCAATTTGATCGCAATCTGGCCTTCCAAGTGCTTTTTAAATGAAAGGGTGTCATTTAAGGTCCATATTGCGAGGCAACAAGCAGCAAAGTGATGAAAGAGAACTGCAATATCGACTAAATGTGTCTTATCATTTATCATAATTTATCCATCCACTTTGTCAGAACTTCAACATTTAAAGAAGATAAATGACACACAATGTTGTCTTCTGTTTCATCTTTCTGTGTTCTGGGAAGTGTGTACAATATGGACTCACTTTTTTTCTTTTAAACCAACATTGGCTTGTGTGTGTCATGTTTGTCCCCTGCCATTTTATCCCTCAAGGTTATTATGACACATTTGGCATGAGGACGTTCAAACTGTGTGACAAAATAGTTTACAAAGTTTACTGTTTTTGTGTTGAGCGCGAGTCACGCACTGCGTGTAGACCAATTGCAAGTATAAGTGCAAAATAAAGCGTCAGTTGGAAAATTGAAGGATGAATATTAATTAGAATATGTGCATTTAATTGATTTCTAAACTGGCTCAGGCAGATTGTCCCATGGTAGTGTCCTATTTCGGAATTAAATTAAATGACATCTACCATGTAGGTCAACTGTGACAAATCTGCCTGTACCTCTATCAAATACTGTACAGTGATACCTTGGCTTACGAACTTTATTTGGTTCCCAGAAAGTGTGTCCAATATAAAACCAATACAATCAGAATAATGAGTTCCCAGGTGCCAATAAAACATAATTTTCTACTAAATACGCCTTAAAACTACACAAAATATACTTTATTTTATCTAAAATAAATGTGCTATCGTATTGTAATTAAATAAATAAACTGTAATGTATATTGATGAAAAGGTTTCTTCAGCCATCATTTGTACTTCTTTGAAGGTGTCGTACATTTCGCTTCTTATCCAAGAAACTTCGTCAGCAAACAAAAGTCTTACTGGTAGTTTAGGCCCTATATATATATATATATATATATATATATATATATATATATATATATATATATATATATATATATATATATATATATATATATATATATATCGACCAATAACCTGTCTCTCCACAACATGGAAGGTCATGTCAGGCATCATTGCGGCTAAGATAAGTGGACACATGGATCAATACATGAGCAAATCACAGAAAGGCATTAGTAGAGATACTAGAGGTGCCACACATCAGCTGCTGGTTGACAGAACAGTCGCATCGCACAAGACTGCAGGTCCCGACATACCAACCTGTGCACAGAATGGATTGATTACAAGAAAGCATATGACTCGATGCCACACACATGGATCACTGAATGCTTGGAGTTGTATAAGGTCAACAGGACCATGAGGGCCTTCGTTGCAAACTCGATGAGGATGTGGAAAACCACACTTGAAGCCAATGGCAAGCCACTAACGCAAGTGTCCATCAAATGTGGCATATACCAAGGTGATGCACTCTCCCCACTGCTGTTCTGCATAGGACTGAACCCCCTCAGCCAGATAATCGCCAAGACAGGCTATGGATACCACCTCAGAAATGGAGCTACGGTCAGTCACCTCCTCTACATGGATGACATAAAGCTGTATGCTAAGAGCGAAAGGGACATAGACTCCCTGATCCACACAACCAGGCTCTACAGCAGTGATATCGAATGTCATTCGGGCTGGAGAAATGTAGTCGGATGGTGACTAAGAGGGGCATGGTAGTCCACACTGAAGGGGTCTCACTCCCTGAAGGAACAATAGCAGACATTGAAAACAGCTGAAAATGGCAACCCCGAACTACAACAAGGAATAAGGTGGCCAAAGGAAGAGATTCAGACCACGGATGTTAAGACCCGAAAACTCCTCACCATGCACGGAGGGTTCCATCCCAAGTCCAGCACCCTGAGACTGTACACAAGCCGTAAGGAAGGAGGCCGGGGACTAGTGAGTGTGAGAGCTACTGTCCAGGATGAAACATCCAAGCTCCATGAACATCAAAAGCTCACCTTTACCTTCCAGGCTCTCTCCAGCTTCTCTCTGAGCCCTTGGTATTTCTCGATTTTCTCATGTTCCTTCTTTCTGATGTTTCCATCACTCGACCGCAACATCCACGACAACGGCTTTCCTTTCCCCTTTATCTATGACACGATATCTGGTTGGTTGGCCATTACCATCTTGTCAGTCTGTATCTGGAAGTCCCACAGGATCTTTGCTCGGTCATTCTCTACTATCTTGCGAGATACTTCCCATTTTGACCTTGGGGTTTCCAGTCCATACTCCGCACAGATGTTTCGATAGACTATGCCATCCACCTGGTTATGGCGCTCCATGTAGGCTTTCCCTGCCAGCATCTTACACCCTGCATTTATGTGTTGGATTGTCTCAGGTGCCTCTTTGCACAACCTACACCTTGGGTCTTGTCTGGGGTGGTATATCCCTGCCTCTATGGCTCTGGTGTTCAGGGCCTGCTCTTGAGCAGCCAGGATGAGTGCCTCTGTGCTGTCCTTTAGGCCAGCCCTCTCTAGCCACTGATATGACTTCTTGAGATCAGCCACTTCTGCTATGGTTCGGTGGTACATCCCGTGAAGGGGCTTTTTCTCCCATGATATATATATATATAAAATTATATAATATTTACATTATTATCGTTGTTCTTCTTATTTATCTTCATATTATCAAGAGTCAGCTTTATTCTCAAATATGCTAATATGCATGACATACAGCACGTATGAAATGACAGTCCTATCGGACCCAGCATTATTATTATTATCATCATCATCATAATAATTCCCCATTGTGGGCGAATTAAAGGCTTTCTTATTATGATTGGAGCTGGGCTGATTTGCATGTCTGCCTCACAGTCTCCTCCCACATTCAAAAAAACATTCAATGGAAGACTCTAAATTGTTTATCAGTATGCCTGTGAGTGCAAATGGTTGTTCTATGTAGGGCCTACATACACATCTTACGGCCGACATTGTAGGCCAAAAGATTGACTGGCAACCACCCCGGGCCCGCTTGGGTTTTCTCCGGGTCCTCCCGTTTCCTCCCACACTCCAAAAACATGCATGGCAGGCAGATTGACCACTCCAAATTGTCCCTAGGTGTGAGTGTGAGAGTGACTGTCTGTGTGCCCTGTGATTGGCTGGCAAGCAATTCAGTGCCCGCCTCATGCCCGAAGACAGCTGAGATAGGCTCCAGCACCCCCCCGCGCGACCCTAATGAGGAATAAGCGGTACAGAAAATGGATGGATGGATTTGTGCGTGTGCGTGTCTGTTTGTGTGTGTTTGTGTCCGTGTGTGTGTCTGTATATGTATGTGTGTTTGTGTGTGTGCGTGCGCGTGCGCGTGCGTGTGTGCATGCGTGCGTGTGCGTGCGTGTGTGCGTGTGTGCATGTGTGCGTGTGCGCGTGTGCGCGCGTGTGTGTGCGTGTGTGCGCATGTGCGTGTGTGCGTGTGTGCGCGTGTGCGCGTGTGTGCGTGCGTGTGTGTGCGTGTGTGTGTGTGTGTGTGTGCGTGCGCGCGCGCGCGCGCGTGTGTGTGTGTGTGTGTGTGTGTGTGCGTGTGTGCGTGTGTGTGTGTGTGTGTGTGTGTGTGTGTGTGGTGAGGGCCGCCCCAACAGCAAAACTTTGTCTTTGATATGGTACATTGGTATGGTCTCTTCTGCAAACAACACACAGTTTTACCCCTGCCTCTATCTAACCCATGATTCAATCTTCGCATAATTATTAATATCTGTCCATTTAATTTTCAGCTCTGTCATAATATGTTGGCCTAAACGACAAGAGACAATCTCTTATTGATTACGTTCCCAGCAGCCCTGGTACATGCCTCAGCTGATCACACCTCTCACGCAGAGACATCTTATGCATTTCAGATAATAAGCCTTTGCTCTTGAGTTGCAATGAATAGGATGTGCAGTCAGTCACTGTCCAAGTGAATCATGTAGCAGTCTGTCAGTGGGACTGCGCTTGGATTGTCATCTTACCCAAGGGAAGCCCAAATAAAGTGAAGGAAAAATGCCAGGAGCCCCTGCTTTGATAAGACAATACAGTACGTGAACATGATGGTTACAATGGGGCTTTGTACATTATCAGCCTGGACAGTGTTTACTGTTCAACACTTTTTTGGGCAGACAAACAAACATTTTCAAAGAATTTTTAATAATTTCGAATACACATTAAAATAAGATACATTCAACATTTGGATGTGTTATTGAAACAATACCACATTACTACTTGTGCCTCGTAGATGTGAGTAGTTCTCAGTCAGTAAAAAAATGTTGCCATAATACTTTCATTCAGAAATATATGGTAAAACCACATAACTGACATTTCTTATTTATGGACAATATTTTCAGATCAGTCTGCATCTCTGTCTCGAGAGATGGCATGCAGCGCTTGTGAACTTAGAAGACTGAATGCAAAACTCAATGCACATGCTACACAGTACATTGACAAGGCAGACACAGAGCCATAACAAGAATGTCCAATAACCAACAATACAGCCATTGTTGTTGACTCACTTGGGAGTGTGTAACAGGAAGAAAAATAAAGCACCCTGTCATGCTGGACTAGGCTCACTTTCAAATTGTGTGCATTCCCACAAATCTAAAATGGACATTTTTGGGAGTTTTATGGGGAGGAAGTGATTAATAATACATCCAGATTATAGAGCACAGACTGTGCTGCACGGACTTTAATGAGTCCACGGAGGGAAAACAAACCCAGAAAAAAAACAACTGCACACACATCCTTAAAAACATCTGCATTTAAACCCTGCTAAATCTATCCCTTCCTGCCCAAGGCAGAGCAATTTCCTATTTGATGATATCATATTGATGCAAGTTGTATGAAATATGCAATGGTTCTGTTTGGAAAGTACACCTGATGTGGTTTGCTGCAAATACTGAAAAGTACAATAATTGGCACCCCAGTGTAAGCCTCACCCTGTTTGGTGCCAGCTCTTTAAAATATGGATGATACTGTTTTCATTGTTTGGCTTTTATTGAGTTTCTTGAGCCTGTGGTATGTCCTCAGAATCTGACCTTTTCTGGCATGTGGAATAAGAATATCAACGAGACGCTGATGTATTCCCTTGTTTACTCGTTCAGATGAGTAACAGGTTTGGATTCAAACATATTCAGGTGTCCGGAATGCGATCCGGATGCCTAAGCCGGATGCATGAACAGAAGTTGGTGGATTTAGGCAAAGGAAACCTCATAGTCGAAGTGATTTTGATGCGTGTTTCATTTACCTGCATTTGGAGATGCTTAGATCATTCTAGTGTGTTCATTGTACACTACAGTGTGTATTTCTAAGATAAAATACGTTATGTCTTATTGGTCACAACATCAACAACAGCAACTGCAACAACAACCAATAATAACAATAACAATAACAATAACAATAACAATAACACTAATACTACTACTACTACTACTACTACTACTACTACTACTACTACTACTACTAATAATAATAATAATAATAATAATAATAATTTTAATATGAATATGAATATGAATAGTGATAATAATTAGGGATGGCGCGGTAGTCGTGTGGTTAGCATGCCGGCTTCACAGTGCAGAGGTTCAAGACCCGGTCCAGCCTCCCTGTGTGGTGTTTGCATGTTCTACTGGGCCCATGTGGGTTTTCTGGAAAATGGATAATAATAATAATAATAATAATAATAATAATAATAATAATAATAATAATAATAATAATAATAAAACTGTAAGCTGTCTTGTTTCAGTCTAATATAATATTCTTAAGTGTATTTCGCAGATGATAGGTCCTTTTTGAAATGACATCATTCCTGGGGTTTATATCTGCTGGAGACAGCTCTCTCTCTCTCTCTCTCTCTCTCTCTCTCTCTCTCTCTCTCTCTCTCTCTCTCTCTCTCTCTCTCTCTCTCTCTCTCCCTCTCTCTCCCTGGCTTTCTTCCCCCTGCCGCGAAGAGCATTCTCTACCTGCCTGAGACATAAATAATATTCTTTGTATATCACCTTGCTTCCTGCTGATTGAATGCTGTATTTCGACCAACACAAGTGAAGAACTGAACCAGGAGAAGAACTTCATTATTCACCTAACACTGACAATCCAAAAAAAGCCATTGTTCTACTTTATTGAACCCAGAATTATGTAATGTAAGTGTGGGCTTTCTGAGAAATCAAATAGCACATCTTACAGTGTTTGTGTAATGTAGGCATCCCTTTATTGACAACCAGTGTTAATGCTCACATGAATACATATGTAACGGAGTTGTGCGCTTAGATTATTAAATTATGAAGGAAGTGACGCAACGGCGCACAGTGTGGCACTATGTCCCGCCCATAGTTTGCAGAACAATCTCGAGGAGATTCAGGTTAATCACAAGACGAAACCCATGCGACTTCACCCATCCCTTCTGCCATACTGTGTTGCAGAAATAAAAGAAATAAAAAGACACATCCACGCGTCTCGTCTTCATTAATACGGCAGCATCGTGGAGATGAAGACAGTCACTGTTGTGACACCCGTCACATTGGTGCCGTGACCCGGATTCACAAGTGACTCTCCACTTCGGACCGGGACCGCGATGCTGCACAATGAAGACGCTGTGCAGTCCCATCACTCGGTGGACGGTGTGTCGACCCCCGTTTTGGAAATACATGTAGAGTGTTAATTGTCTACCTGCTGTTTTGCAATTGGTGTACTTTTTTTTCATGTACGTGTTTTTGTGTGTTAAGTCTAAGAATGAGCTCCTTAGAAGTAACAAGTAGCACACCGTTGAATGAGTGTGTTGGTAGAGGTAGAGGCTTCCCAACCGTGTAACAGTTGTATAGTGCAATCCAGAGTGGTGTAGGTTGTACAGAGGGGAATGGGCAGGTTCAAGCTGAGGCCACTTATGTTAGTGGGGACAGAGTTCCTTCCCAGACCCAGTGCAGTGCATCTACGACGAGCGCACAGACAACTGATACACCAGCAACAGATCCCTTTCTCCAGTCTGTCACAGTTATGTAGTGCTATGCAGGGTGATGTAGTTTGTACAGAGGGGAATGGGCAGGTGCGAGCTGAGGCCACTTATGTTAGTGGGGACAGAGTTCCTTCCCAGACCCAGTACAGTGCATCTCCGACGAGCGCACAGACCCTGACACACCGGAGACAGATCCCTTACTCCAATCACCTGACGTAGTTGGTCAGATGAGTGACATAATTAGACAGCATTTTTGTACATCCTTGCCCGATAACCTTGTCTATTGTGCCTGTTGGTCTTTCTGTTGTCTTCCGTGTGTATGTTGCCTCACTTCTGCATAATTTAAAGGGGGTGTATGTAACGGAGTTGTGCGCTTAGATTATTAAATTATGAAGGAAGTGACGCAACGGCGCACAGTGTGGCACTATGTCCCGCCCATAGTTTGCAGAACAATCTCGAGGAGATTCAGGTTAATCACAAGACGAAACCCATGCGACTTCACCCATCCCTTCTGCCATACTGTGTTGCAGAAATAAAAGAAATAAAAAGACACATCCACGCGTCTCGTCTTCATTAATACGGCAGCATCGTGGGGATGAAGACAGTCACTGTTGTGACACCCGTCACACATAAATAATAAAATGATTGAATTTTAGAGATTCTCAGTGTTGATTGTCATTTTATATCATGCAGAAATATGATAATTACCCACATAAGGCCAAAAGGGCCCATGACCGCCACTTTAAATCCAATAAACGCCATGACCTGATCACTATAATTGAGCATCCATCAGGGTCAGAGAGGAGTCCAGTGTTGCTAACCGGCGCTTATAATTACCCTTGATCATTGCTAATTACAGAAAGTGGGAGAAACCAATATCGCAGATACACAGAGACAGCTGCTGCCTGTATGCTCATTGAAGTAGGATTGCATATTTTATTGATGATGTGCTGTGAGGCTACATACATTGACTCCAAGTGATATTATCATAATGAGATCACCTGTGCTCCAATCTAACATGTTCGAATTAAATGAACATAACTGTATCATCAATATATATATATATATATATATATATATATATATATATATATATATATATATATATATATATATATATATATATATATATATACAATTCGAACATGTTAGATTGGAGCACAGGTGATCTCATTACGATAATATCACTTGGAGTCAATGTATGTAGCCTGTAGTATATATATATATATATATATATATATATATATATATATATATATATATATATATATATATATATATATATATATATATATATTTCTTTAAATTAAAAAATATGAACATTTAAAAAAAGGAATGTCCAATTATAAGTGACTGCAACATTAGGTTCATGTCCTTAATCAAAAAAGATTCTGTACAAATATTACCGCGAACTGGCATTTTTCACATCTCCCTGCCTGCCTGCCTCTCTCTTTTTCTCTCTTTCTCTCTTACCACTCTCTATTTCTCTCTTTCGATTGATCTATCTATCTATTTATCGGTATATCGACATATTTTCTAATCCTCTTATCCACGCAAGAGTCGTGGGCATGCTGCATAGACGGACAACCATTGGAGCTCAGAAGCAAGAATAAAAACAAATTTCCCAATCTTTATTTTTCCAGCTTGTTATTTTCAATGGTGGTCGACCACAACTTGGTGCAGAGAAAGTTTTTTTTTCCTTGCCTAATTCTTGCGTTTGCTAAACTTGCCCAATTGTGTGCCTAGAGGTGAATATGTTGTTGAGGAGTCTCTACAGCAAATGTAAACTCTGTCATTGGTGATTATACACACATAGATTTGTCCCATCCGTGTTAAAGTGAGCATATGGAGATGAGAGCATAATTCCCATGGGAACCAGCTATACCCCTCAAAGTTCCTGACATGTTCTAAAAAGAGCTACATTGCAATATCCTCACAATGTCATCCAAGTAATCATTTGAAAACAGTAAGACTTGCAGAAATTGACAGAAATACAATGTATAGATACTGTACATAATAATATATTTACTTGTGAAAATCATTGTTGAAAATCACAAGGATAAATCATGGACATGATCAGTGACTTCACATAGATATTACACATTACTTAATTAATATTAATAATGGCACCAATTAAAAATATTTATTTTTCAGGAATACTCTACAAATCATACTGTTAGCCCGTTACATTAATCAATACCCAAGTAAAAGCTCTTAATTTCAAAAATGACTGGGACAGAGCGCAAATGGATTTAATCAAATGATGATTACTTTTGCAAGAATTGTCACTTCATTTATTTGGATTTTGTCATTGAAAAAATGGGTAGTTTATTGAACTATTATGGTAAGTCTATCCCTTTTCACCACAGTGCAATTTCATAAGAGCCATCCAGTAACCCTTTTTATAGTAATTCATTTATGACTCTGGTCACAGAGGGGCTGCCACAAACACTTCACCATGTGCATATGGCATGAGGATGAAATCCACATCCACTGAAAAGCGCGGCTTTTACCAAGACTTCCTTTTTTCTTTCAGAAGCACATCGTAAAAAAAATCCACACGGATTCTACAATCAACTTTTTTTACTGCAGTGTTGAACATTTATATCTTCAGAAAATAACAATGACATAATCTTGGATCATTGGGGGATTTCTGCTTTTTAAAATTAAAAAAATAAATGTGCCATTCAGATGGTTTCTCATAGTGAAAGGAAGTGTTTAAGGGTGGGCAGGAAAAGAAAAGGTTGCATGACAATGTGGCTCCAGATGGAGAAATAAAAAGACAACGAGAGTGACTGACTGGTCAAAACGTTCTCATGAGATGACTGATAATGGAAACCGCATTCAAATCAAATCCTAAAAATACTTGAAAGCCTTTGGATTGTGAAAACCTACTTCTTCTGTTTTCATCGTCCAAAACTGGTTTACAATTTTTCCACACTGTGAACATTGCTCACACAGCCATTCCCTGAAGCTTGAAAGCATAACATTTCTGAGCTGGCTACTCCCACTGGGACGAGAGCTCAGAAGATGGAAATGCAAAGATAGTTTTATTGTGTGGTTGCAGACAAATAAATCTTAACATGTATTTTTGTCATATTTGTGTGCCAATTGCACCCTGAGGGAGCGTGTGTCCAAAAACTGCCACAAAATGAGTTCGGAACTGGGCAGATTCAGATTGTCCCGCCCCCTTGTTCGTGACGTCACTATTGGTCACACACTGCCTTGCTCCAGAATCAAAACAATGGCTTCAGACAGTTCAGATTCTGAGAAGATGCTTTCTTGTTACTCATGCAGTTATGAATATGACTCAAATAGTTCTGAAGAGGAAAGCATACATGTTTTCCATAGATTAAAGAAGTCCTTCCGTATCAATTCGAGCCGTCTGGACTCCAATGTAGCGCCCAGAAAATACACAATATGATATGTCCGCTGGGAATTTGTGGAAGCTTACACCTTCTTTATGCGTGTTACCGCAATTGGCTGAGACACACAACGATTCACCATCGCGTTATTTATGTAGTTTTCCTTCTAATTACGCAATCATTCAATTTCATTCAATCAATTTCAGATGACAAAAAAGTACCCATAATGCATTGTGTATCGCTTTCTCGGTCACAGCGTTACCTCCGTGACGTCATGTAGGGTATCGTCATCAACTCGAAAACAAGACTTCCTGAATATTCAGTCCGGGTCTTAAAAACGTTAAATATAGCCATATGCGGTGGAATCTTTGTAAAATGCGCTCAGGAAAAGTATTTGAAGTGATTTTACAAATTATGGACGCAACATGCCCGGAGATGTTGGTTGTCCTTTAAAGTTACAGAAGAAAAAAAAATCCCAAATTATTGTGGTTACAATGTACTTTATCTTTTATGTTTGTCCTTAAATGGCTCTTAGGTTTAGATTTGAGTCTTAATTATTGTATGCTCAGGGCTGGTAGCAAGGCACAAATAATTAAAGGACGACCGACGTCTCCGGACAAGTTGTGTCACGTTCCGAAGGCGACAGTGGCAGCTGACGACTCGGAACGTTGATAATTGGGGAGGATCGCAAAAAGTGACAAAACAGAGCGAAGCGAGTGGGTGAGCGGGGGGCAATACGCCCAACCTCACTAGCTCGGGGAAGAAATAAAAAGGCACATGATGGTGCAAAACAGCATACAATAGCGAGCGTACAAACCGACGTGATCGTGGCTTAATAAATATCTCGGGCGATGCAACACTCGTACAGATAGCAGTTCAAGGCACGGGCGAGGCGCGAGGCATAGTATCTTCCGACGCTGAGTGAGTGCCAGCGTCGGGTTTAAATGTCCAAATGTCAGTGATGAGGGAATAAACAGCAACTGGCGGACGTCGGAAGCGGAGGCCCCACCCAGCTGTCAACTCGCTCGTGACAAGTTGTGTCCATAATTTGTAAAATGGCTTCAAATGACTTCTATTTTACAAAGATTCCACCACATATAGCTATATTTTACGTTTTAAGACTCGTGCTGAATATTCCGGAAGTCTTGTTTTTGAGTTGGTGACGAGTCCGTACGTGAGGTCACTGAAGGAACGCCCCGGACCGAAAAAACCGACACATTGTAGCAGTCCTTCCATCACGTCAATGCTTGTTTGGTCTGTAAACCTCGTGTTGCACTAGGAAGAGCCAGAAGGGAGCGTCTAAGCTCCATGTAAGGAATTTATCAGCCTGTGGAAACGGGCTGATTCATTCCTCACAGGAGTTCGGTGACATTTTCTGCCTCTTTTTGGGTGAGACATTTTTCCCCAATGTTCCTTCAAAATGGCATGGAATAAATTCTGGGACCCAAATGCCCAATTCGCAGCTCAAAACAAAAAAGTGACGTCGGTTGTCCTTTAATGTGTATGTTTGTGTGTGTGGGGGGAGGAGGTCACCATATATGCAATGGTTTAGGATCACAGATGTGCGTGAAGGGAAGTCAATGTGAGGTGTCGATATAAGGGTATAAGCAGTGTCTGAAATAATGTCTGCCCAGGGTCCCGGGGCGTGCAACTTTTACGTCGGGCGTACAACTTACAAAATGGCTCCGCCCGGGTGGCCGACAACTTTTTTGAAAATAAAAATGAAATGTTTTTTTTCAAATCAAACGTCTGCTTTTTTCAATAAAGCAAACGTTTGAACTAAGATTTTGAAATCGGAATTCCGATTTCCAAATCTTTGTTTGGTTTGGATATTTCGGAATTTCGGTTCGTTTGACAATTTGCATACTCGGCACGGCAGCCAATCGGAAGCCTGCTTGCTGCTTCCGGACTTTCCCGAGCGTTATAAAGTCATGCATTTGCATATCATTTTCCAAAGTAGATGCACAGAACCTCATCCCCAGAAGAAAGATTCAAAAGAAGCTAACAAAATTTAGGATGCTACAAAACGTAAATGTACATTATCCTGTGACTGTACAGTTTCCTTTAGAGTTTTGAAAGGCGTTTAGAAAGAGGAATTCACATGGCTTGTAGCAGGCAACGCAAATATTGCATTGTGCAACATTACGAACAGTGTATGGATAAACGACATCTGGAGCAAAATCCTCAGCAGGGGATATTTACGATAAATTAAGCAAGGGAGCATTTGTGGTAGGTACATCCTTAACAAAAAAATCCTTAATACTTTGCAACAATGTTTTTTTTTTTTTTTTTTGCGATTCGTCGTCTTATTGTGAAAAATGGGGCAGGCAACTTTATGGCTGGGCAGGCACTGGTATAAGGTATCTGATTGACATGCTTTAACCTGCGGGTTTGTGTGCCATATCAATGCTATGCAGCTGCATTGTCTATATGAACATCATGATCACCTATACTGCAAGCAAGCAACAGTTTCCTTCTGATACCAAACTGAATGCTCAGGTCAAACAAATCATAACTAGTTGTGGAAACAAAAATAAATATTTCAAAGCCTTATTCTCCAACTTGCCAACATTGCACGGTGCCTATGGAGGCAGAACAAACTTGGGAAATAAAAAGTGACAGGTCTTGGCAAACTGCACTTCAAAGAATCATAGTCCTTTTATTCCTCCCCTATTGCCACATGTGACAAGTGAGCCAGGTATCTGTGCGGAAAAAATACATTTGTGGCTCTAATTATTTCTTTTCAAGTCCATACAATGGAAGATACATCATCCGTTCCTCTTGCCAGCGCGGGTACAGGGAGGGGAGTGCCCTCCAAAATATTCCCTCTGACATGCAAACCTCTGACATGCATCTCTATGTCTGCATGTCAAGAATGCAAATTCATGGATCCATTTTATTTTAGTGATGTGTATAAGGTATTGTGATGACACATTTCAGTTGCACACTGCACAAATCATGTCTTCCTAGTTTGTATTTCAATTAAAAATTGGGTTTTAATTATTCTCTATCAATCAATTAAAATTGTGGTGACAATATGGGTCAATGTGCCTTCAATACGAAATAGATAGAATGACGCAGAAGTACCAGTATAAGGTGTCAATTATTTATCTATGTCATTTTATTCATTAAATGCAAGTTGTGATTTGTTTATTTTCAGGGGCATTTGATGGATGGCCTCATCCGTGGTGTTAGTACAGTTGAAAGACTTTTTGGATTGAAAATCTTCTACTGCACTGCGGTCACAAGGGGGTAGCATTGACACAGTTGTAGAAGGCCTTTTGCTGGCAGCTCAGCAGCAGGACAAACCGGCTTTGATGTAATAGAGGTCTTGGACCTCTTAGAAATAGCACAATATTGGTTTTTGTGTGGAAATGCTCATGAAACAATGGATTTCCATAAGTGGATGTAAAATCGTATTTGGAGAATCCCTGGCACGTTAACCGCTCTCTAAACATCAAGGGAAAGAGGTTTTTCAAGATGGGACAGATAATTTGAGACATTTGCCTTGAAATAATGGAATACATCGGGAGGATTAAATGTGTGACTATAACATTCAAATTTGACTAGTTTATGTCAGTGCAGTTTTTGCTATTTGCAGCTTGGTGCAGGAATGCAACACGCATCTTAATGCAAGTCAAGACAGCCATGAAAACACATCATTCTCATCATGTTTTTGCGTGTGTCATTATTTAGATTTACAAATATAATTTACATGAGATATGTACTTGAAAAGTAGCTGTCAAAAAAAAGACAATTATGACCTTCAGTCAGCATTTATTGAGGTGCTAATTATTAATCATTCCAGTGCCACCGAAGCATGCACCTAACTATTTTTTATTCTTGTCAATCCCTCTATCTTTTCATCAAAAGAAATACTTAAGGGTACGGCTCTGGCAGGGACCCATAAATAAAGGTTACCTATTTACATATTCAGTTTATCATGAATATTGCATGCTCTGTACATAAAAATTCAAATGCAGCATTTATGAAATATGATTGTGGTGCAAATGTGAGAAGACATCGAGCACAACCCATTCATGCACAGGCAAATTTAGAGCTACTCGGGGAGATTAATAATTAAAAAATATATATCTTCTTCTTTTCCTTTTGGCTTTTCCCTTCAAGGGGTCGCCACAGAAAATCAGTGTCCTCCATAATAAAAAATAAAACGAATGAATAGCAGAATGACAGGGAGTAATTCTTATTTGTTTTCCTGTCAGCTCTCGGAAATTCATGGCTACATTTGCTTTTCCTGTGAAAAATATTTTCCAACGATGACATTTGACTTGGTATCACTTGTAGTCTGTGAGCATTCAGTCATCGAGTCTTTGATTGATCGACTATGACCACATTAAAAAAACAAAACAATTCGCATTATGCTTCTTTTTGTTTTACATTCAGGCAGTAAATGTATGCATGTGCGACAACAACATTAAATGATTACTGCAGCATATCTGCTTGCTCGACAATGGCTTTTTGTTGCATATTTCAAGTAGCTGAGAGGAATAACACCATAAAAGGTGCAAACAGCGCAGCAAGTGTCTCATCTCCTCTTGTGAACTAGTTAACCTGAAAGAATAGCGCCGACAAATGTGCTTCAGCAAAAGCAAATTACCTGGATTTTGTGGAGGGGAACTAATCTCTCCAAGCATGACAGTGGACAGGAAAGGCCTCTTACTGTTATTATGATGTGTCGGCTTGTGTTAGATAGAGGGCCTTGATGGCCGCATCACGAAGCAGCATCGCAGCCCTTCCACCATGACAGAACTCTGATGGATGTATGGGTGGCGGATGGAGGTTGGAAGACTGGAGATGAGGAGGAGGAAGATGATTTGGGGTGCAGTGCGTGTTAAAAGCAATAGTAAATACATACACGTTCGACTTGGATTATATTTATTTTTAAAGTCCATGATTTTATTGACGAATATCAAACAAAAGCATTCACATTCCCTATTTTGAAAATCACATTTGGACAAAAAGATATGGATTTAACAACAGTCCAGATTCTTTATACAAAATTGTGAAAATGAAATTAAATGAAAATGACAATTTGCATTGTGGAAACGCACAGGCACTAGTTGGTGTGCCGTGAGTGTCATTCCCAGCAGAGAATTGGCATAACTGAGGGATCTTACATAGACTCCCCATATTAAAATATCAATAGTCTGTATTTTCTCCATGTCAGCAGATTTTAATTTGGTTACCAGTGAAGAAATGCAGCTTTAAATGGCAGAGTTCCCTGTGAACACTATCCTGAACATTGATCATCATCTTGCTCCTTAGTCCCAGGAGGGAATCAGTTAGGGGGGGTTGGGTGCTGCTCCTTGGTATAGTAAAGATTGGGCGGGGTGGGGTTGCGGCATGGTGTAGGGGGTGTCGGTGAGCCAGGTGTTGTGAGCTGAGCACAGGGGAGTCTCACCAAGCTGCAGTGGCTGCCCTACATCCATCTATGTACCAGGGGGAGATAAATAGGAAAATGTGACCCAACCAGTCTAACATCCTGACTAGATCAGGAATGTGTTCCAACAACAGTGGGGTGAGGAGGGCTTCCCATATCATTACTAAAAACGAGTCCCACTGCAATTAATTCCAACTCAAAATTAATGTCTTCTGCATGCAGAGTAGTTCTCTGCGGCCTCGGGAATATATTAATAGTGCAAAATCGAGAAAATAATGGAATTCACTTCCACGAGGCTGATAAAATGGACTTCAGCGTGGGCTCATTTCCAAATAAACATCTTTTTTTGTCATTTTGCAAACCTTAAATTTTCAGCCTTTATTGTAGAAAATGGTGTGATCTTTCGACTGCCCTTTGTCTTGGAAGAAAAATTAATTCTCATTTGCATTACCATGTCTAAATGTCAGCCACCGATATTTTGTTAGACATTAGTAAAGCTGGCAGCCGGAGTCACAGGATAATTGCACTCTAGCAGAGGGATTTACATAATTTCAGATAGCAATTAAAGAATCCTCGGATAGAATGTTCTTCCCAATTGCTCTCTCTCTCTCTCTCTCTCTCTCTCTCTCTCTCTCCTCTCTCTCTCTCTCTCTCTCTCTCTCTCTCTCTCTCTCTCTCTTTCTCTATCTCTCTCCCTCTCTCCTCTCTCTCTCTTTCTCTCCCCCCTCTCTCTCTTTCTCTCTTTGTGGCTCACTTCAACAAAAGAAGCATTCGTTTACATTAAGCTCCATGCTCCGAGCTGTTCATTTGCATGAAATTAAAGGTTTTCATGGTCTTGAACAGTGGGGTAACATTTAAAATTCTGTTTTAAAGCCTCCACCTTGGAATAATGACCCATTTTTATTTTTTTGAAGTCAGTGGGAGCTTATTGACTGCCTGTCCACAGCACAAAGTTTCTTTTTCGGCTCTTCCTGTCAAGGAAATTGTGGAAGTAAATTGCATTGAATAAATTAAACATGACTTTATTTTCCATCTCTTCGACTCGTTCACGTATTCGAAATACATACAAGAGGACACGTTGGTCAGACAACTACATGAATTGTACACTAGTACAGGAAATAAATCTACACAATCTTATAAATCTTCCTGTTTCTTTTTCCAGAGCCGACATTTGCCATTGCCGTGGAGATAAACCTCCTCTGTACTGTATCTTTAATTAGGCCCCTGTGGGTCCCAGTGTTATCTGCCATGCTGACTAAAATAAACATTAACTTGCCTGAGCCCTGACTGTGATAATATTCATTGGATTGGTGTGTGTGAGAGAAGACAACATATGGTTTTCCACTTAAAAATGGGGAGTGAAGGTGGAATTTTCAGTTATCAGAAATACTATTTTCAAAGCAGAAAGCAAATCCATATTGGTTTAAATCCTTTGTGCCCATGTTATGGTCTGTCTGACACATTTGATATGAGTCTGGATCAACGGGATTAGTTAAACCAAACCCTTCTCATGGTAAATCTGGAAAGCTCCGCATCCACTGTGCAAAATATATCGACTGTATTTTGAAATTTACACATTTCTCTTTCATATCTGTTACTTCCCTCTTTTGTCTTTAATCTAATTATGCACAGACCAATCAGAGTAAAATGCCAGCACAGGAGTTCAGGAGGAAACTTTGATTAATTGTCCGGCTTTGTGATAAAACAATCAAGCTTTGTCACAAAGCTGAGAAACAAACAAAAAAAAAAAGCCTCAGCAGAGCAATA
Source organism: Hippocampus bargibanti (assembly GCF_051943395.1). NCBI lineage: Eukaryota > Metazoa > Chordata > Actinopteri > Syngnathiformes > Syngnathidae > Hippocampus > Hippocampus bargibanti. The sequence goes on from NC_142737.1 coordinate 20,154,604, forward strand.
CCGTTTACGCTTCTTCCTTGATTCCTTCTGCTTTCTGAACGGCATCACAGAACATTTTCACACTAGTCGTCCCACCGCTGTAAAATAAATTGTGACAATAACTCAATATGAAGTGAAATAGCTGAGAAAGCCTTGAGTTCACTTGCGCTGACAGTGCTGTTTAATTCCATCTTGTGCCAGCCTGACATTTCTGCTGCCACTAAATATTAAACATGTGTACCCGTTTCATTTGCATCTGGTAATGAGGTGGAAGACAGCGCCCAACTGGCCAAGCCGCTGCTCCATCTCTCACTCTCCCATGCTTATGCTTATTTTGCTGGCCCCAACATAGTCCCACAGATGCATCTAAACAGCCACATACATCTGCAAAAGAAGTGTGCTCATCGACAAAAAAACGAAAGTAAACGGCAGAGAGGCAGCTTCAATTCTACCTGGGGTGACTTGCTTTGAAGCGTTAATTAGGATGAAATTGGCAAGAATGTAGCATACAGAAGATGTTAGGAGTGGAGAGTAAACAAAAGGAGGCTGAAAGGATTGCATCTCGCAAAGTAATGTCCGCTTAGGATGACATTTCGCACGGAATCTTTTAAGATGCATCCCTTGCTGCAAAATGCATTAGTGGAAAGATCAGAAACACAGGCACAAAAAGGAGGGCTAAATGTGATTGCTCTAAATGTCATCACATCTTCATAATGCAATATATATTCATGATGTAGCAGTCCAGGAGGGCAGACACCACAGTTGTGGTTTGAAATTCAAATGTTTTATCCCTATCTTGATTTCAGATGCACTTTGGAATAAACATTTCTGAATGTTGAAGTTATGCCTTTTACAGCCCAATGAATCTTCAAAAAGAAGAAAAAAAATGTGCATCCTACTATAAACTCACAAGATGCTTCATTTGGTATACAAAATATTCAACTAAACACACCTCGTATGTCACTTTGTTTGTTTGTTTATTTGACTATTACAACAAGTCGAGCTCAGCCAGCCTGCAAGTGGAATACGAAATCTATTGACCTTTTTTGGTGTCAGAAGAAATATAAACCAACTTGCGACGAGTCATAGATGGATAGAAGCTGAATGCTACGTGGTGCTTGCTACATCTTGCAAGACTCCCTACGTCTTTTAAATTCAGTTCATAGTAGCTGTTAGGGCATTCTTTAGTCATCAATAATTGTGTCCATGTGCCTCCGGTGGGACTGCATGTCCTGAGGTTTACAGTTGCTAGCTTGTCATGTCCACGTCAACAGCACTTATCGCCTTCTGACTGAGAGATGAGGTATTTCCCCAGCATTTAGCTGCTTGTTTGTCTTCTCTTGATTTCCCCTTCAAAACTGTCACGTGTAGCCTTCACCTGACACCTCACAGGCTGTTCTTCTCTCAAACACTGTCAAAACATGAAGAACCGAGAGCAAAAGATAGCAGCAGGGAATCGCGGATTGCCACGTGTTATATTCACTACCAGTGCAGACAAAGTAGGTCTCAGATTGTTGCTGACTGCTATCCAAATTGGATTGGATTGGATTGGATTGGATATGCCTTTATTAGTCTCACAGTGGAGAAAGTGGAGAAAAAAGGACCCATTTGTGTTCACAGATTTTGGTTTTGCAGTTCATTTGGACTCAGGTGCTGCTTTTTGTTGCTTTCTATGTACTGGCGTTTTCACATCACTCAGATGTTCATTGTCCCTCTTTGGGAGCGCCTGGCATGAATACAATGCGTTTCTCACAAGATGTCTGGCACAGAATCTCACACTTTTGTCTGTACATTTTTCTTTCTTTGACTCTCTTCGACCATGCAAGGCCTTCTATGATTTCAATAAGGTCTTGAGTTTAATACATTATTGATCTCAAGTTTGAACTACAGGCCAATGCATTATAAGAACGCTAAAGCCCATCACTGTATGACACTTGTGTACATGTGAAAAATTTGACCAATTAGGAAGTTAACCAACATTTACTTCAAAAAGCAATCAATTGTAATATTGGAAAGCATTTTGTCCTGCAATACTATTGCTTTTGTGGTTACACCAAAGGCGTGGGCGGTGGGTGCTAAATAACATGCAATGGCTGATTCCTATTCCCACCACCACACCTCCCCCTCCCGGGCCCTAACCATTACCACTATCACCACAGCCACCACCACCACCACCACCACCATCACCACCAAGTGGCTTGTTCCCACTGGTGTTGATTGAAAGTCCACTTTCAATGGATATTACTGTATAATGAATATACTAGGGAACTACATTTATATGTAAAACCAATTCTGTTCTGTTCGATTTTTATGCTTGTTAAAAGTAAAAATGTATTAAAAATAAAACCATTTCCAAATTAGCAGACAGGATAATCCTAGCACCCCACACCCACTCTCAGCCCCACCCCCTTCCACACACGGCTTACCCTCTATGTAAGCAAAATTCCACTGATTAGCTTAATTAAGACTGTCGTAAAAAGAGAGGAGTACGATTACGCTCATCCACGGCTATGTGGGAACTTGTTTGTGCAATCCTAATTGAGACAATTACGATCTCCCAATAGGTCAGTCCTCTCAATCGCTGCATACAAAAATAATCAGAATCAGAAAACCTTTATTCGTAGCACAAAACACACAAAAATGTATAATTGGACTTTTGAATCACAGTTTTCTATTTTTAAATTAGTCAAATCACTTTGCTATATAGTAATGCTGTGGTGCTCCACGAGCGCAGACAACCGGTACCAGGTAGGGGGTAATGGGCTCCAGTACTCCCCACAATTGAGTAAATCCATGCGTTTGGAAACGAGCAGAGGTTAACGCACGTTTCAGTTCCTACTTTACCTTCAGCAGCTCACCACTGTATCAGAATCAGAATCAGAATCAGAAAACCTTTATTCGTCCCACAATGGGGAAATAGCACAACTGTATACAGTCCAAATGTAAATGTGCAAAACCGTTTCATAAAAAAACTGTACATAGTGTAAGTATCGATGAGAAGGTTTTTTCAGCAGTCATCTAAATTTGAAGGTTTCGGACGTTTCGCCTCCTATCCAAGAGGCTTCGTCAGCGAACTAAAGTCTGAGTGGTCGTATCGGCCCTCTTTATATATCCCTAATGTCCAGACATGGTGGCGCTGGACACAGCTATGATAGGTCCCTACTCTCAGGTTGGGGGGGAGCAGAGGACCACTCCCTGTGGCCCCTGTGACCCCACTCCTTTTTGTATCTTGAGAATTTTTGGTTTCATTCCCTGTTCTTTCTTTCTGACATTTGTTGAATGACCACTGAGGGTACCCACAGTTATTGAATGCTCTCCTGATATGTTTTGACTCCTTTTCTATACCTTCAATGATAGTTGGTATTAGTTTAGCCCAGGGGTGGGCAAACTTTTTGACTCGCGGGCCGCATTGGGTTCTAAAATTTGACAGAGGGGCCGGGCCAGGAGCATTTGGAGGGAGTGTTTGGGCCGGAAATACTCCGAACAAGTTATGTCCATAATTTATAAAATCACTTCAAATGACTTCGACTGAGCGTATTTTACAAAGATTCCACAGCATATAGCTATAGTTTACGTTTTAAGACTTGCGCTGAATATATGAAGTCTTGTTTTCGAGTTGATGACGATCCCCATGTGACGTCACGTTTGGACCGCCCCTGACCGAGAAAGCGACATACAATGCATTTTGGGTACTTTGTTTGGTCTGAAAACTTCGTGTTAATCCGTGTTGATCCGTGTTGATGGCGAAATTAGAAGGAAAACACATAAATAACGCCATGGTGAATCGTTGTGTGTTGCACCAAGACAACTATTTGATATTCGCTGACACAAATTCCCAGCTGACAAATCAGCCCATTTCCAACGGAGCTTGGGCGCAATCTTCTGCTTTTTCTGGGTGCTACATTGCTGTCATTGACGGCTCGAATTGATATGGGAGGACTCCTAGAATCAATTGCAAACATTTATGCTTTCCTCTTCAGAAGAACAAGAACAAGAAAACATCTTCTCCGAATCTGAAGCCATTGTTTTGATTCTCGAGCAAGGCACGACGTCTTGGTGTGACGTCACGAACAGAGGGGTGGGACCTTCTGAAACTGACCATTTCCGGATTCATTTTGAAGTCATTTTTATTGGTGTTTTTCATTTAACTAAAAATATCAGCCTGCCTGATTTGGGTATTTTAGATGCTATAAAACGTTTTTCTGATGTCAGTGGGAAACAAAAACAAAAAAATGGTGCCGGTTGTCCTTTAAATGTAGTATGTACAAACCTCATAGCACAGTAAAAACACTACAACCCAATTTATTAACTGTCTTTCAAATGTGAAAAATATCCCTGATCAGTTAATAAATTTGTCTCAAGGAATATGCAAGATATGGCATTTACAGACTATTTCGCAGATACTTGGAGGAGGAAATGGAAATAGATTAAAATAACATATGCACTGTGATTTATCAAGATTGCGTCTGTTTTTAAGTTTCCATCGAAGGGGCAAAGAAATCAACATTTATTGAAAAATGGAATCACTTTCAACATTCAAAACATATTATTACACAACGAAATATTCAAGCTCAATAATACCTACTTGTGTTAAATTCCGCCAAATCATAGATGGTTTGTCCTGACCGCGCGCTCTCGCCTTCACGCGCTAACAATACACGTGTACCGTCGCCGAGCACACAAACATAGACTACCTGCAGTTGAAATTTGCATACTCGGCTCGTCAGCCAATCAGAAGCCTGCTTCTTTCTTCCGGACTTTCGCAAGCGTTACAAAGTCGTGCAATTGCATGTCATTTTCCAAAATAGATGCACAGAACCTCAAACTAGAAGAAAGATTCAAAAGAAGCTAACAACATATGTGACGCTACAAAACGTAAATTTACATTAAACCGTGACTGTAAAGTGTACGTGAGACTTATGAAAGAGGCTTAGTGGCTCGTAGGAGTCAATGCAAACGTTGCATTGTGCACCACAATGACAATCGACTACTGTAGCAAAATTTACAGCCATGCGCATTTGCCGTAAATTAAGCAAGGTAGCATTTGTAGTTGTTGCGTTCTTGATTAAAAAAAAAACTATACTTTGTGACAATGTTTCTTAATGGGATTGGTCTCATTTTGCTTCAAGTTGGGAAAATTGGGGCCGGCAACTTTTCAGTTACCTATCTGCCCTGTTGTTCGCTAGCTTTTTGTCATGAGTTTTAGACACTGTTTGTACTATAATTTGGGCAAGTTCGGCGGGCCGGATTGAAAAGCCTAACGGGCCGTATGTGGCCCGCGGGCCGTAGTTTGCCCATGCCTGGTTTGGCCCTATGCTGGAGGGTTCTGATAACTCCTAGTTTGTGTTGTAAAGGGTGGTTAGAGTCAAAAAGTAAGTATTGGTCAGTGTGCGTAGCCTTCCTAGAAGGTAGAGAAGGCTAGAAGGTAGAGAAAAGGAGTCAAAACATATCAGGAGAGCACTCACTAACTGTGGGTACCCTCAGTGGTCATTCAACAAATGTCAGAAAGAAAGAATAGGGAATGAAACCAAAAATTCTCAAGATACAAAAAGGAGAGGAGTAGCAGTACCTTACATTGCAGGAGTTTCTGAAAAATTACAGAGTCCTTTGGCAACACAAAATTCCTACTTATTTCAAACCGATAAACACGTTAAGGCAAAAATTAGTGCATCCAAAAGATAGGCTACCAAATGAAAAACAAAGTAATGTAGTTTATTCAATACATTGTAAGAATGAAAATTGTAAAGAGCAGTACATTGGGGAGACTAAACAAATTCTCAAAAAAAGACTTCATCAACATCGCAGGGATAATACAAGTGGGCCTCAATCGGCAGTACATTTGCACCTAAAAGCTAGCAACCACTCATTTGACGACAATGAGGTTAAAATCTTAGCGAAAGAACATAGATGTTTTGAAATGGGGGTAAAAGAAGCGATTCTTATAAAACAACAAAATCCGTCATTAAACCGGTCTGGTGGGGTGAGGTTCAATTTGGATCGTTGATACAATAGCCTGCTTAGGCAAAACAGGTTAGGCAACATTCGTAATGCTGATGATGTGATACCGGTGGGAGTGGGGCAAATAGGCCAGTCGTTAGTCAGGAATGTAGGAACAGTCAGTGGGGCCACAGGGAGTGGTCTTCTGCTCCCCCCAACCTGAGAGTATGGACCTATCATAGCTGTGTCCGGCGCCGCCATGTCTGGACATTAGGGATATATAAATAGGGCCGATACGACCAGTCAGACTTTAGTTCGCTGACGAAGCCACTTGGATAGGAGGCGAAACGTCCGAAAGCTTCAAATTTGTACAGATGACGGCTGAAGAAACCTTATCATCGATGGACCACTCCTGTACGACTGAGAGCTTACACAGACATAGTGTAAGTATCAAGAAAGGCACAGCTCGTCATTTTATTCGGGAGCGATCTCACATTTCCCATGATGACGGATGGGAGAACGTGTCTGTATTTTCTCGTTCTTTGGCGGCGATCTTTCCCAGCCCGACATCCTCGTTTTCTCCTCCTCAGCCCGTCGGGGATGTCCGGTCCGGCGGCTGCTAATCCGCTATTAGCTCGCAATACTAGTAGCTGGTCTCGACTGTACACAATGGGATTCCGAGTGCGAGTGGTTTCCCCGTTAACAGGAGCGGTGAAAAAGTAAAAAATAACGGCGATGAGCAAAAGTGAAGATCTTCCTTAGGGAACGAAAGTAAGCAAAGCAAAAACGGAAAAGTAAATAAAAGTCGAAAAGAAAAGGAAATAGCTGCTGTGGAGGCAGCCACACAGGGCGGCACCATCTTTCCCACTGTAGTTGCTAATTACATTTTTTTCAATGGAAACTATTTTTTAACCAGCAAACGGATGATTTTACATTGTGCAAACCATTAGCGAAATAACATTGAGTAAAAGCATTTTTTTCATGACTCAACAAAGTAAAAAACAAGTACAACAGTAGCACTGCAGAAATGGTTGTCTTTTCTGGGAAAAAAACATGCTTTAAATTTTACACATTACTTCATAGTTTAAAAACTTATCTGAAACACTTGATTTGTTCCTTATCACTAAGTACTTCTTGTTATGTTGTAGTTTTTTTGTTTTAGGTCAGAAAAAACTGGCAAACTAGTACAGTTATTGAGCATTTAACTAGTTACAGCTTTCTGCAGAGGATGACTCACGAAAAAAAAAAACACAATTAAGGTCACCTTTATTGTTTCCAATTTAAATGAGCTCAGTGACATATAAGTGACATTTTAATGAAAATTCTTGACAGGTTATTTTGAATAGTTTCGTAAAAGATGCAGGAGGTCTAGCTGTGGTGAATTGAAAGTGTCTTTTGGGGACAGGAGGAGCGTGATGGGTGTATGGAATCCAAGTCAAATAAATGAAGTGGGGATGGTAATACAGTGTGTTCCAGCGAAGAGTGACAAGCCTGTTCCTCCCATGAAGCAGCTGAGCTGGCATTAAACAGACAAGACATCCAGTTCAGTCACTTATCAACACAGGAATAATGAAGGAAGAGGCCGACAGACCAGGAACAGTCACCCTAGCCAGCCAAGTGGAGAATTTAATTTCTTACAGGTATCTCTGCAGCCAAGCATTTCCCCATTGGAGATCCACGGGTGCTTGAGTGAGCATGGGCAACTTAGTACAACCGATTCTGAGTCTCTTAGCCACTAAAGTACATTTCTGGGTGAAGGATTTCAGAGTGGATGGGAGATGGGATGGTTTTCAGTTCGGTAGTGATCTTGAAGGAAATTCTGACGCCCACCACTCCAGTCTAACTGAATATCTAATTTTCAAATGAAAGGCACTGAAGGAAGGAATGGGTCAGATAAAGCAAAGGAATGTTAACGTTAACTCTCTCACAAGTCTTTTGTGTCACTTAATCCGCTCTAAGCGCACCCCGCTCCATGATAAAACCGAGGAAGGACAGGGACTTAATGTGAAAGTAACACTTTTCAGCCTTGACAAAGAGCCTGTTTTGTAGCAGCCAGTGCAAAATCAACCGGACATGCGGTTGGTTTTCTTCTCGTGTCTGTGAAAAAATCAAGATGTCATACAGATACATGAGTCAAAAAACATTAAAGAAGACCTTCAACACGTCATTTATCAGGCTCTGAAAAACCGCGGTGGTGGCTCGCTACGAGGGAGAATACGCCCGCCTGCGCCTGAACTTAAACATTGCGCGTAGCAAAACTTTGTCTGGCCGGATGCCTCCACAAAATGACAGGATTGACATTGGTATGGCTTTGGACTGCATGAGGTAAAATCTTCGGTATTCCATGATTGCCTGATATTTTTAGTTTGAGCGGAACAGTTATCTGTTTGCAAGAATCCAAACTAGGGCACGTAAAATCCTACTGGACCCTCCACACCCTGCCCACCACATTTTCCAGCTACTCCCCTGAGGCAGGTGCTACCGATCCATGCGCACTAAATCCAGCAGACATTTAAACAGCTTCTTCCTCCAAGCCATTAACTCTTTAAACAGTAATCCAAATAGAACTGTATAGTGCTTCTTTGCAATTTTTTTGATGATGATACTAGTGCAGTGTGTTCTACCGGAAACAAATTCCTGGTGTGTTCTACTTACTAGGCCAGGGGTGGGCAAACTTTTTGACTCGCGGGCCGCATTGGGTTCTAAAATTTGACAGAGGGGCCCAGCCACGAGCATTTGGAGGGAGTGTTTGGGCCGGAAATACTAAACCTAAAGCATTAAAGGACAACCGACGCCACCGGACAAGTTATGTCCATAATTTATAATATCACTTCAAATGACTTCGACTGAGCATATTTTACAAAGATTCCACAGCATATAGCTATAGTTTACGTTTTAAGACTTGCGCTGAATATTCATGAAGTCTTGTTTTCGAGTTGATGACGATCCCCATGTGACGTCACGTTTGGACCGCCCCTGACCGAGAAAGCGACACACAATGCATTTTGGATACTTTGTTTGGTCTGAAAACTTCGTGTTGATCCGTGTTGGTGGCGAAATTAGAAGGAAAACACATAAATTACGCCATGGTAAATCGTTGTGTGTTGCAACAAGACAACTATTTGATATTCGCTGACACAAATTCCCAGCTGACAAATCAACCCATTTCCAACGGAGCTTGGGCGCAATCTTCTGCATTTTCTGGGTGCTACATTGCTGTCATTGACGACTCGAATTGATATGGGAGGACTCCTTGAATCAATTGCAAACATTTATGCTTTCCTCTTCAGAACTATTTGAATCATATTCATAACTGGATGAGTAAAGAGAAAGCATCTTCTCCGAATCTGAAGCCATTGTTTTGATTCTCGAGCAAGGCAAGACGTCTTGGCGTGACGTCACGAACAAGGGGGTGGGACCTTCTGAAACTGGCCATTTCCGGATTCATTTTGAAGTCATTTTTATTGGTGTTTTTCATTTAACTAAAAATATCAGCCTGCCTGATTTGGGTATTTTAGATGCTATAAAACGTTTTTCTGATGTCAGTGGGAAACAAAAAAAAATGGTGCCGGTTGTCCTTTAAATGTAGTGTGTACAAACCTCATAGCACAGTAAGAACACTACAACCCAATTTATTAACTGTCTTTCAAATGCGAAAAATATCCCTGATTAGTTAATAAATTCGTCTCAAGGAATATGGCGTTTACATACTATTTCGCAGATACTTGGAGGAGGAAATGGAAATAGATTAAAATAACATATGCACTGTGATGAACAAGATTGCGTCTGTCTTTAATAAGTTTTCATTGAAGGGGCAAAGTTAAAGAAATCAATATTTAGTGAAAAATGGAATCATTTTCAACATTCAAAACAATAATATCTACTTGTGTTAAATTCCGCCAAATCATAGATGGTTTGTCCTGACCGCGCGCTCAACAAACTCTCCACTGACGCTCTCGCCTTCATGCACAAACAGTACACGTGTACCGTCGCCGAGCACACCGACATAGGCTACCTGCAGTTGAAATTTGCATACTCGGCACGGCAGCCAATCAGAAGCCTGCTTCTCTCTTCCGGACTTTCGCAAGCGTTATATAAAGTCGTGCAATTGCATGTCATTTTCCAAAATAGATGCACAGCACATCAGCCCAGAAAAAAGATTCAAAAGAAGCTAACAACATATGTGACGCTACAAAACGTAAATTTACATTAAACCGTGACTGTAAAGTGTACGTGAGACTTATGAAATGGGCTTAGTGGCACGAAAGAAGCAATGCAAACGTTGCATTGTGCACCACGATGACAATCGACTACTGCAGCAAAATCTACAGCCATGCACATTTACCGTAAATTAAGCACAGTAGCATTTGTAGTAGGTGCATTCTTGATTTAAAAAAAACTTTACTTTGTGCCAATGTTTTTAGTGTGATTTGTTGTTTCATTGTTGTTGAAGTTGTGAAAAATGGGGCAGGCAACTTTTCACTTACCTGCCCTGTTGTCTGCTAACTTTTTGTCATGAGTTTCAGACACTGTTTTTACTATACTTTGGGCAAGTTCGGCGGGCCGGATTAAAAAGCCTAACGGGCCGTATGTGGCCCGCGGGCCGTAGTTTGCTCATGTCTGTACTAGGCAATGAAGTGATTCTGATTCTCATTGATCTCCGCCAAGTCTGGTCGTGGAGCATACATCGTCTTTCCTCCGGGCTCAAATGTTCGCATCCCAGCTGCATTGGCTCGTTCTCAGTGTCCGTGTACCGTCCAATGTTGTGGTCGGCCCTTCGGTATCCCGTAGGTCGGTCAGGGATCCTTTGGCCACTGCATTCATGATTCCTTCCCAACATGTGGTTGTCCAGCTGAAGAGTGAGGACTATGAGCTCCTCCAGGCTAGAGCTGTCATTGTGGATGGCAAGTTCGCCCTTGAGGAAGGAGTTCAAGCCATGGCAAAACAGTCCACACAGTGCTCGGTCGTCATAACCACTCAGGGCAGCTAAGATACGGAAGGCTATCGAATAGTCTGCCACAGCCTACGAAGCTGAGGAAAAACTACCAAAGTCTAAGTTGAGCGTCACCAACTACCAATGCCCATAAAGCCACCTGACCAGACAACAAGCTCATAATGTATGCCACTTTCGATTCTTCACTGACATAAACCGAAGGTTGTTGGTCGAATACCAATGAGCAATGCTGGAGGAATTGCCCACATCGACCATGTTCACCCCCATAACACGGGGTGTGGTAAATCTGTTACCTGACTACCTGTCAGGAGGAGAGGGGATACTCGCACAGTAGCTCGGCGAGTTCCTACATCGGCTAACCGGCGAGCCAACATTGATACAGATTTACGGAACTCTGTGATAGCTTCATCGCTGGGCAGAGCAGACAGTATCCTGTATAGCTCTGCGGTATCCATGTTGGCTGGTGAGTTCTGTCACGTCCAAACAAAACGAAAAAAAGTCTCGCTTCGTTTGCAATGAAGTAATTAGCTGGATCCTCAAACAGCAGACGTAGACAAGCGTACCATACAAAAAGTGTTTATTTAGCGTGACTACGCAATGACAAAAACTCAACGTGCTGGTCAATATGGAGCAGAAAATACAAAATGCATATTAACAAAAAGCGCTTGCACAAAAGGCGAGGAGAAAAATAAACACGCGACTGGAATGGAATAGATAAACTCAGTTCGCAAAGCACAGAGCAATTAATAATACAAGAATCGAAATCACGGAAAACATCCAACCAAACGAAACTCAGCTAAACGAAAATCAGATAGATAGATAGATAGATAGATAGATAGATAGATAGATAGATAGATAGATAGATAGATAGATAGATAGATAGATAGATAGATAGATAGATAGATAGATAGATAGATAGATAGGTGGGTTGGGTGAGTGGGTGGGTGGATGGGTATATGGAGATATGGAGAGATGGAGAGATGGAGAGATGGAGAGATAGATAGTATTCCTGAACCAGAAAAAAAAATGGGATAAAGAGAAATGATTTGTAAAATTATATAATCAAGTACAATAGAAATGTAATTTGTTTGTATTATTTTGTTTTTACAGTGCCTTTTCCCAATGTTACTTTATTTCATTGTCTGTTGCCTGAAAAGAGTGTAGTGTCGCAGCTATGGATAGTATATAAACCGTGGTTTTGGGTTCCATTTTGAAACACACAAAACAATTACATCTGTCATATTGCCAGAAAGCGCTTAATTCCAGCTGCAGCTGTTGCAAAATTGCTGCACAACTCGAGATAAGTTGAGTTTAGCTACACTCTCATTTATCAACATGTCAGCAATGCCAGTACAAGCTGCAAAGTTCAATAAAAGTTGAATGTACTATCATCTTTTTTATTTTTAGTTTACACTTACCGTCTCAAAGAATCCAGACAGGAAACTTGAAGCAACATGTCTTGAAAACAGAAAATGTTCCTTCAAACAAATGAGAGGGGGAAAACTTCGTAAACGTCTTTGACCAAACTATGAGAAAACAGAAAACACCTTAAAGAAAAGGGATTCACATCCTGAAAAACTAAACAAAATCATTAATGTAGAAACAATATATATATATATATATATATATATATATTGCTCATCAATATATATATATATATATATATATATATATATATATATATATATATATATATATATATATATTGCGGCTGGATAGCTCAGTTGATAAGGCATCAGTTTGGCATATGGGAGAAGAGGGTTCGAATCCCACTTGTGGCAGAGAAAATGAGCACAAAAACATCAGCTAATGCCTACCTCATAAAAAAAAAATGATGACAGACAATAAATGGAATGACATGCCGGCTCAGACGTCGCCCGGCCAAACAAGGTCTGCGTCAGGTGCTGGGGAACCAGAGCACCCTGATGAAAAATGGGCTACTGGAACAAAGCAGAGATGGACGAGATGCGATAACATGGTTCTGTTGGAATGCTACTACTCAAGCAACCCTAGTCAGAGGGGTTACATGCGGAGAATGGGGGCTGAATGGTTACTTCGAAACCTACAGTCACGGTTGACCACGAAACAACTAGTAGCTCAGTGTTCCAATATCCACAAATGGCAATTGCTATCACAACTTGAGATTGATGAGGTACAACACAAATTCCGAGGTTCAACCAGAGATTGGGAGGCAAGCCCCAATGAATGATGAGATTGGGAAGCCAGCCCCAATGAATGAAATGCTGAGCGAGGCAGCAACTGACCTGAGAGATAAGATCATGGCCAGAATGAAAACTGGACAACTAAGAAACCAATTACAACGGCTATGTGAAGTACCACCTGAAAGTCTCATGGAAACGGTGAATGCAGCACTGAGAACGATCACGGAAACCAATGAGCTGATATACACCTCAGCATCAGTGATCCTAGAGATGCTCGGCTACAAGAGCAACCATGAGAGACACAAGATTCATTACCCACCATGGAAAAGACGGTTGGAGGCCAAGATCAAGGCGGCTCGGAAAGATGTGAGTCAAATGACGGAGATCCAGAGAGGTGTGAATAAAAGGCCAATACGCAAGAGGTACATGCAGATAACCATACCTGAATCACTCGAAACTGCCAAACAAAGGCTCCAGGCCTTGTCCAGTCGCCTACAGAGGTATACAAAAGAGAATGAGGCCAGAAGAAAAAACAGGCTGTTCGCAACACAACCTGCGAAAGTGTACGCTCAGTGGCAGGGTTCTAACAGCAGAGCAGACCCTCCAAGGCTGGAAACTGAAAGATACTGGAAAGGCATATGGGAGAAGGAGGTCGCACATAACAGCAGTGCACAATGGCTGGTGACTCTGAAAGAGGAGCACAGCAACCTCCCTGAACAGAACCCAGTTACCATCACAGCGGCAGATATACAAGGAAGAGTCTCAGGTATGAAAAACTGGACGGCACCAGGCCCGGATATGGTCCACACCTACTGGCTAAAGAAACTCAGAGCTCTCCACGAGCGCTGAGCAGCACAAATGAACCAGTTGCTGATGGATGGGACTCACCCAGGATGGCTAACAATCCTGATCATGAAGGATTCCTCAAAGGGTGCAGTTCCTTCCAACTATCGGCCAATAACCTGTCTCTCCACATCATAGAAGCTCATGTCAGGCATCATTGCGGCTCAGATAAGTGGACGAATGGATCAATACATGAGCAAAGCACAGAAAGGCATTAGTAGAGATACTAGAGGTGCCAAACATCAGCTGCTGGTTGACAGAACAGTCGCACAAGACTGCAGGTCCCGACATACCAACCTGTGCACAGCCTGGATTGATTACAAGAAAGCATATGACTCGATGCCACACACATGGATCACTGAATGCTTGGAGTTGTATAAGGTCATCCATGTAGAGGAGGTGACTGAGGCGGTATCCATAGCCTGTCTTGGCGATTATCTGGCTGAGGGGGTTCAGAACAGCAGTGGGGAGAGTGCATCACCTTGATATATGCCACACTTGATGCCATTGGCTTCAAGTGTGGTCACCCTGAGAATGTACACAAGCCGTAAGGAAGGAGGCCAGGGAGTAGTGAGTGTGAGAGCCACTGTCCAGGATGAAATACCCAAGCTCCATGAATACATCAAAGAGAAGGCTCCAACAGATGATGTACTCAGAGAATGTCTCAGACAATGGGGAACAGAGGATGAGGTGATAGAAGAGGGACAATCATGGGAGGAAAAGCCCCTACACGGGATGTACCACCGAACCATAGCAGAAGTGGCTGATCTCAAGAAGTCATATCAGTGGCTAGAGAGGGCTGGCCTAAAGGACAGCACAGAGGCACTCATCCTGGCTGCCCAAGAGCAGGCCCTGAACACCAGAGCCATAGAGGCAGGGATATACCACACCAGACAAGACCCAAGGTGTAGGTTGTGCAAAGCGGCACCTGAGACAATCCAACACATAACTGCAGGGTGTAAGATGCTGGCAGGGAAAGCCTACATGGAGCGCCATAACCAGGTGGCTGGCATAAACTACCGAAACATCTGTGCGGAGTATGGACTGGAAACCCCAAGGTCAAAATGGGAAACACCTCCCAAGGTGGTGGAGAATGACTGAGCAAAGATCCTGTGGGACTTCCAGATACAGACCGACAAGATGGTCATGGCCAACCAACCAGATATCGTGGTCATAGATAAAGGGGAAAAGAAAGCCGTTGTCGTGGATGTAGCGGTCCCGAGTGATGGAAACATCAGAAAGAAGGAACATGAGAAAATCGAGAAATACCAAGGGCTCAGAGAGGAGCTGGAGAGAGCCTGGAAGGTAAAGGTGACAGTCGTGCCTGTGGTGGTCGGAGCACTCGGGGCAGTGACCCCCAAACTCGATGAGTGGTTGCAACAGATCCCGGGAACAACTTCGAATATCTCGGTCCAGAAAAGCGCAGTGCTGGGAACAGCACGGATACAGCGCAGAACCCTCAAGCTTCCTGGCCTCTGGTAGAGGACCCGAGCTAAAATAGGGGACAGACACCACCCATGGTGGGTGAGACGCGGATTTTATATATATATATATATATATATATATATATATATATATATATATATATATATATATATATATATATATATATATATATATATATATATATATATATATATATATATATATATATATATATATATATATATATATTGATAATTCTTTACAGATGAATCCTGGCATTTTAATTTTTTTAAGAATCTTGAGCTTTTTCCAGGATCATCTAATAATTACAGCGGGCCCGTCAAATACCAGAGAAAATTTTACGTCAGACACGAGCAGAGTCTCTCATGAATGATTCTGTATTCTGTGTTTGTGCTTGACTTTAGAAAAGACCAATGCCAACATCATCACTCTTCTTCTGAAATATACTTGTTATTTGATGTTTGGATAAGGAGATTGCTGGGAAAAATACTTATCTTAACCAGGGCAGAGCCTCACAAGATTAAGGAAGAAAGTCAGGTTTGTTCAAATACAATTTTAGTTTCTTCTTACAGTACAATTGAATGATAAAAAAACTTAATTCATTTTTCTTTTGTCTTTTATTTTTTCTGAATCAAGTCATTGAGAAAAATGTAATGGATCTACTTAATTTAAAATTAGTCCAAGGCTTGGGTGACATGGACTGACAATGGTAGTCTTCAAACTCTTGACCAAGATCACTCAGTTGGAACATATTCCAATTCCTGTGCCTTTAAAGACCTGCCCATGGTTCAGGTTCCTAAAGCAGAAATAATTGCGGAGGTGCACGCTCCATTAAAGCAACTGTTTAATACAATAATCATTCAATTAAAAAAAACCCTTGTAGCTGCTGCCACACGAGATTTGGATCAAAGTATCACGTCATTGGCATTTATTTATTTTATTTAAAGGGAAACACATACTATTGAACATATTTAAGTAAGTGTGGGCACTGTTTTCTGAGCACGAGTGACACACGATGAAGTTAATGTTTTGAACAGAAAAAAATGTTTGGTTGATATGAATAAAGTTATCTGGGCTATCCATCTTCAAAAACAAATAGATCTAAAACCAAATCATTCTATTGTGAGCAGTCACTTGACAAAGTAAAATTAAGCAAATTAAAAACACTGTATTATTATTATTATTATTATTATTATTATTATTATTATTATTATTATTACATCCATCCATCCATTTTCCGTACTGCTTATTCCTCATTAGGGTCGCGGGGGGTGATGGAGCCTATCCCAGCTGTCTTCGGGCGCTAGGCGGGGCACACCCTGAATTGATTGCCAGCCAATCGCAGGGCACACAAAGACGTATTATTATTATTATTAGTAGTAGTAGTAGTAGTATTATTATAGGCGGCCCGGTAGTCAAGTGGTTAGCACTCCGGCTTCACAGTGCAGAGGTTGCCGGTTTGCGTCCCGGTCCGGGCTCCCTGTGTGGAGTTTGCATGTTCTCCCTGGGCCTGTGTGGGTTTTCTCCGGGTCCTCCGGTTTCCTCCCACATTCCAAAAAACATGCATGGCAGGCAGATTGAAGACTCCAAATTGTCCCGAGGTGTGAGAGTGACTGTTGTTTGTCCTTGTGTGCCCTTCGATTGGCTGGCCCCCGCCTCGTGCCGGAAGACAGCTGGGATTCACTCCAGCACCCCGCGACCCTAATGAGAAATAAGCGGTACGGAAAATGGATTATTATTATTATTATTATTATTATTATTATTATTATTATTATTATTATTATTGTATTTCAATTGTGACCATCAAAACACGGCAATAAACAAATGCTAGTCTATAATACAACACCGCAGGGTATATTTTATTCGGGAGCTTCTGCTTTATTTTTATATTTTTATTTTAAGTGGAACGTTTTGCTTTGTCCGACTGCAGAGGCTACAAGCAGTATGAAAAGGTCTGTGTTGTGTGTTTTGCCAATGGAGGGGGAATTAAAGGAAGTGTGAAAATTTCTGGAGTTGAGCTCATTGGTTGAAGTGAGTGTGAGACCATCTGGGTTTTATAGATCTCGCACAAGGTGCCATCCAGGCGATGATTGGCAGTGTCTAAAATAAAATTTGTGAAAAAAAAATGGCTGAGTATAAACTGCAGCCTGAAGTATACTCTAGATCAGGGGTGTCAAACATACGGCCCGCGGGCCGGAACCGGCCCCCAAGGAGGTTCAATCAGGCCCGCAGGATAATTTGAAAGTGGAAAAATGCATAAAAGACATGGAATTGATATTTTTAATTCGCTGCAATTCATGGCTTATCCTCTAAGGGGCACACTCGTTCCATCAGATTAGAAGACACGCCGCATCACTGAGGCAGACTCAAAACAGCAGACGGTGTCAATGCGCCATCTACTGCTTGTTACGACGTTGTTAATACTTTGGTCTCTGCCTTGTAATGATATGAGCAAATCGTATTTGCATGTTCTACTAGTGATGCCTGGCTTTAGATCAAAGGAGCATGCGCGCTGCTGCAAGTCAGTCTAATGAGAGCTTACGAGAGCCACACATGTCAATTGCCTTCTCCCTCCAACCAACACAGCCGTCCTAATAAAGAACCTCAACTCTATCCAGAAGTTGTATCATTTACCGAACCCGCTTACACAAAGCAACACATGGTGTCAGAATTGGTCTGGAAGACAAGAGGACGATAAAAGGACTTGGAACGAAAGATTCCACGGAGGAAAGACATTGAGCACAACCCACGGCAGAAAACGGCAGAAATGGAAGCTTTACGTCCACCCACAGCTCTGCAGATAACAGGTAACGTGGCTGAAAATTGGAAGAGATTTAAGCAACGTTTTGAACTGTATTTGTCTGCAATTGGAGCTGATGAAAGCCATTCAAAGATGAAAGCATCCATGTTTTTGCACGTTGTGGGAGAGGAAGCTCTAGAGGTCTACAATAACTTCACATTTGATGCTGAGGATGACAAGATGAAGCTGTCAAAAATAATGGAAAAGTTTGAAGCTTACTGCATTCCGAAACGCAATGTGACGTTTGAAAGGCACAGATTCTTCACATGTGTACAGACAGTTGGAGAAACTATTGACCAATATGCAAATGAGCTGAGAAACAGATCAAAGACATGTGAGTTCGGTGGATTAACAGAATCACTGATCAAAGACAGAATAGTGTGTGGCATTACAGATAATAAACTGAGAGAAAGGCTACTTCGAGAATCAGATCTGGACCTGGAAAAAGCCTTAGCACTGTGTAGAGGCGCTGAGACTGTTAAATCACAGGCTAAAGAGTTGCTAAATGATTCTAGCTGCAACGTGGATGCAGTGGAAAGAAATGCACACAGATTCAACAAAAACAAGACTGCTGAGATCAAAGCAAGAGTGAGACAACCCAACAAAAATAGGATACTCAAACAAAAATCTTGTACTCGTTGTGGTACGCAACATCCCCCAAAGCAATGTCCAGCATATGGGAAAATATGTAAAAACTGCGACAAAGCAAATCACTATGCTCGTTGCTGCAGGAACCAAGACATGAAAGGCAAGGTAGATGCAGTAGATGATCATTATGATGTGGAGGAACTTTATGTGAATGCTGTAAAAGATGAAAGAGAAGAAAGAGATTGGATCACTACGCTGAAAGTGAACAACATTCATCTAAAATTCAAATTGGATACTGGAGCCAATGTGAATGTCATTTCAGAGACTGATTTCATGAAGATCAGGCCGAGACCAAAAATACATAAAGCAAATATGAAAGTAACAGCTTATGCGGGTTCAGTCATACCAATGAAAGGGAAATGCATTGTGAATGTGACACATAAAGGCCAATTACATAAGCTATCTTTCATCATAGTTCCAAGGGATGTGCAGGGTCTACTAGGATTGTCGGCATGTGAGAGACTACACCTAGTGAAGAGAGTTTTTGTTGTGGATAGACAAAAAGAGACAGCATATGATCAACTGATGGAGCAGTACAAAGACTTGTTTCAAGGGTTAGGCTGCCTACCAGGAGAACACACAATCAGAGTGGACAAAAGTGTGCCACCAGTGATACATCCATGCAGGAAAGTCCCCTTTGCTCTTCAAAAGCAGCTAAAATCAGAATTGGACAACATGGAGAGCAGGCATGTGATAAAGAAAATTGATGAGCCGACTGAATGGGTGAGTTCCCTCGTTGTCGTAGAGAAAAAGAATGGAAAACTCAGAATATGCCTGGATCCCAGAGATCTAAACAGAGCCATCAAGAGAGAACACTTCAAGCTACCTACTCGTGAAGAGATTATGGCACAGTTTTCAAAGGCAAAGTATTTCAGCAAGCTAGATGCTTCTTCAGGATTTTGGCAAATGAAGCTGGATGAGCCAAGTTCCAAACTATGTACTTTCAACACTCCGTTTGGAAGATACAGATTCCTAAGACTACCTTTTGGAATTGCTTCAGCTCCTGAAGTTTATCACAAAACAATCAACATGATATATGAGCACTTGGAAGGAGTTGATACCTCGATGGATGACATAATCATTTGGGGTGCCACCAGAGTTCAACATGACGAGAGACTGAAAGCTGTGCTAGAAGCAACAAGAAAAGCAAACCTGAAGCTGAATAAAGAGAAATGTCAGCTAGGTACAACAGAAGTGACATTTCTGGGAGATATCCTAAGCAGTGAAGGTATCAGACCAGACCCACGAAAAGTGTCTGCTATAGAAAACATGCCAAGGCCACAATGCAAAAAAGATGTGCAACGGTTTAATGGGATGATCACTTTCATGGGAAAATTTATACCCAACCTGTCAGAAAAGATGGCCCCACTGAGACAACTAACTGAGAAGAAGATAGAATGGCAATGGAATCATGAGCATGACAAGGCATGGAATGAACTGAGGAAGCTGCTCACAGAGGAACCAGTACTGAAATTCTATGATCCAGAAAAACCAATCAAAATATCATCGAATGCATCACAGAGTGGGCTTGGTGCAGTACTTCTACAAAAACATGAAGGCTGGCAACCCGTAGCATATGCATCGCGTTCGATGACGGATCCGGAAACACGTTAAATGACTGTCCACTCCGTATACAGCGAATGATGATCAGGCTACAACGTTACTCACTGAAGGTCGCATACACCCCTGGAAAACTGATGTATACAGCTGACACTCTATCCAGAGCTGTTGACCCGAAGGAGCACTCGAAGGCTAAACTGGATGAAGAAGTCGAAGCTTACGTACACATGATCACCAGTGCATTGCCAGTTGCAGATGCAAAGATGGAGATTATACGGATGGAAACAAACAAGGATGAGACACTGAAACAATTGAAACAAATCATCAAAAATGGATGGCCCGAAGTGAAACAAAATTGTTCACCAGACGCAGCAGAATATTGGAACTACAGGATGGAGTTATCTGTAGTGGATGACATCATATACAAAGGCAGTAAGATTGTCATTCCAAAGACTTTGAGAAGTGAAATGCTCAAAAAGATCCATGAAGGACATCTTGGAATTGAAAAGTGCAAGAAAAGAGCACGACAGCTGATGTTCTGGCCTAGAATGAATCAAGACATCACAGATCAAGTGTCGAGATGTACAATTTGCCTCAAATATCAAGCAAATCAACCGGCAGAGCCACTACACCCACACCAAGCACCAGAAAGACCATACCAGAAGGTGGGTGCTGACCTGTTTTCGTGTCAAGGTAAAGATTATCTTTTGGTCACAGACTACTACTCCCTGTATCCAGAAGTTTGCAGACTGCAAGCTACAACAGCAGAAGCAGTGATAACATGCATGAAGGCCATATTTGCTAGAAACGGGATTGCAAACCAAGTGTTTTCTGATAACGGTCCACAATTCGCCAATGAGAAGTTCAGAAAATTTGCAAAGGAGTGGGACTTTAAACACATAACCTCAAGTCCACATTTTCCACAATCCAATGGCTTGGTGGAAAGTTCTGTCAAGACGGTGAAAAGACTGATGTACAAGGCAACAGACAGTGGAACGGATTTCTACCAGAGCTTGCTGGTGTATCGCACAACGCCGCTCGAGTGTGGTATGTCCCCGGCCCAGCTACTCATGGGACGCGTGCTGAGGTCCAACTTACCCATCCCGGAAAACCTGCTGAAGACAAAGGAAGGGGAGAAAGTGAGGAAGATCAAAGAACAACAGAAACAAAAACAAAAGTTCTACCATGACAGAGGAACACGGAACCTACCTGAACTACACACCGGTGACCAAGTACGGTACAAAGACAAAACAGACACATGGTCACAGAAAGGAACTGTTCTGCGTCAGGTCCAACCAAGGTCATACAACATTCAGACAGAGGAAGGTGCTGTTTTAAGAAGAAACCCCCGAGATCTTCTCAAAGAACCAACCATAGCAAGTCAACGAACAGAGACTGTAACAGAGACTGTTGTAACACCTCTAAATCCAGGACATGCTATCCGAAAATCCTCAAGGGAAGTGAAACCACCTGAGAGACTGATTGAAACCATTTAACATGTTTTTCTAAGTGATCATGGTGAAAAAAAAATGATGATGTGAATGTTTCATTTATTGTTGCAAAATTTAGAAATACTTTATTCAAGTTTAAGGTTGCTAATTACTGACATAATTAAATTCATTAGATTTGTTAAAAGTAAAGAATTCCATTAAGAAAGGGAGATGTAATGATATGAGCAAATCGTATTTGCATGTTCTACTAGTGATGCCTGGCTTTAGATCAAAGGAGCATGCGCGCTGCTGCAAGTCAGTCTAATGAGAGCTTACGAGAGCCACACATGTCAATTGCCTTCTCCCTCCAACCAACACAGCCGTCCTAATAAAGAACCTCAACTCTATCCAGAAGTTGTATCATTTACCGAACCCGCTTACACAAAGCAACACATGCCTCTCCGCTACACCCTCATTAGCCAAAATGTCGTTATCCAAACGGAGAAAAGTAGATAAGGAATGTAGAATTTTCAAAGAAAAATGGACCACGTTCTATTTATATACAGAGATGCACGCAAAACCTTTGTGCTTGGTGTGTTTGCAACAAGTTTCGGTATTGAAGGAATATAATATTCGACGCCACTACGAGACTCATCACAGCGAAAGATATGACGGGTTGCAAGGACAACTGAGAAGAGAAAAGATTAACGAATTGCTGGCGGGTCTGAGGAAACAGCAGTCAACTTTCATCCGGAGCCGAGAATTCAATGAAGCAGCGGTAAAAGCCAGCTACCTAATTGCTAGTGAAATAGTATTAGCATCGAAGCCGTATTTCGACATTTCGACGGTGACTTCGTTAAACGATGTATGATGAAGGCGGCTGAACTTGTATGTTACGAGAAGTGACAAGCTTTTGCCAATATTAGCCCGACGAGGAATACTATAGCAGAGAGGATTTATTGCATTTTCCGTGGCAATTGACGAGAGCACTGACATCACAGACGTGGCCCAACTGGCCATATTTATTCGAGGAGTTGATGAGACATTGACTGTTACTGAAGAGTTTCTTGAGTTGGTGCCAATGATGGACACCACAACAGCCAAGGACATTTTCGGCTCTGTCGTTGCTGTATTGGACAGAGTTGGAGTGGACCGGTCCCGCGTTGTCAGCCTGGCTACAAACGGCGCGTGATCCATGTTCGGAAAGAAAGCAGGTGTCGCGACAAAGTTCAAAGACAAAGTACAAGCCCTTAATGGAGGAGATTGTTTCTGGACACTTCACTGTATTTTGCACCAGGAGGCATTGTGTCGCAAGTCGCTGAAAATGGACCACGTCATGGAGGTGGTTGTTCGCACTAAATTTCATCCGGTCCAGAGGTCTGAACCATCGTCAGTTTGACAAACTTCTCAGCGACAGCAACATTACCCACAGACTGCCATAGCACACTTTAATGTTAGTCAGCAGGTTAACAGCAGTACTGTTCAT
Source organism: Hippocampus bargibanti (assembly GCF_051943395.1). NCBI lineage: Eukaryota > Metazoa > Chordata > Actinopteri > Syngnathiformes > Syngnathidae > Hippocampus > Hippocampus bargibanti. Next base: position 20,177,849 of record NC_142737.1, read on the forward strand.
ACAACTCCATACATTTTCAGTATGTATTGTATGTGTATGTATGTTTCATGTACGAAGTTTACAGATTTACAGGGCAGGTGAACACTTTCTTCATTACACATTTAAAATTACTCTCCGTTTGTAAGGTGTACGCAGGGATTACATTTAGATTTTATATGCGTATGTGTAAGTGGTTTAAAAATTCCCTTCCTTTGAAAGTCTCATTTAATCTTAAAGTGCATTACTATATTTGTCAGTACCAATTAAAGTTTTGTGCCTTTGTACAATCAGTGGGATCAGTTGCAATGCATATTAGTGAATGATAAAAGTAAATTGCACATTTCTCTAAGGAAATATGAGGTGTTTCATGAAATGTTTTGTAAAAGGATAGTTCATTAAATGTCAATATTTTCCTAATGTTCTTGTGCTTCTTTACACCAAAACAAAGGAAATACATGATATTTTTTCTATTTTTAGCAGAGTATGGTATAATTTTAATGGTCCGGCCCACTTGACATCTCCCTAGGCCAGGGGTGGGCAAACTTTTTGACTCGCGGGCCGCATTGGAGGGGCCGGGCCAGGAGCATTTGGAGGGAGTGTTTGGGCCGGAAATACTCCGAACAAGTTATGTCCATAATTTATAAAATCACTTCAAATGACTTCGACTGAGCGTATTTTACAAAGATTCCACAGCATATAGCTATAGTTTATGGTTTAAGACTTGCGCTGAATATTCATGAAGTCTTGTTTTCGAGTTGATGACGATCCCCATGTGACGTCACGTTTGGACCGCCCCTGACCGAGAAAGCGACATACAATGCATTTTGGGTACTTTGTTTGGTCTGAAAACTTCGTGTTGATCCGTGTTGATGGTGAAATTAGAAGGAAAACACATAAATAACGCCATGGTGAATCGTTGTGTGTTGCACCAAGACAACTATTTGATATTCGCTGACACAAATTCCCAGCTGACAAATCAGCCCATTTCCAACGGAGCTTGGGCGCAATCTTCTGCTTTTTCTGGGTGCTACATTTCTGTCCTTGACAGCTCGAATTGATATGGGAGGACTCCTAGAATCAATTGCAAACATTTATGCTTTCCTCTTCAGAAGAAAAAGAACAAGAAAACATCTTCTCCGAATCTGAAGCCATTGTTTTGATTCTCAAGCAAGGCAAGACGTCTTGGCGTGACGTCACGAACAAGGGGGTGGGACCTTCTGAAACTGGCCATTTCCGGATTCATTTTGAAGTCATTTTTATTGGTGTTTTTCATTTAACTAAAAATATCAGCCTGCCTGATTTGGGTATTTTAGATGCTATAAAACGTTTTTCTGATGTCAGTGGGAAACAAAAACAAAAAATGGTGCCGGTTGTCCTTTAAATGTAGTATGTACAAACCTCATAGCACAGTAAAAACACTACAACCCAATTTATTAACTGTCTTTCAAATGTGAAAAATATCCCTGATCAGTTAATAAATTTGTCTCAAGGAATATGCAAGATATGGCATTTACAGACTATTTCGCAGATACTTGGAGGAGGAAATGGAAATAGATTAAAATAACATATGCACTGTGATTTATCAAGATTGCGTCTGTTTTTAAGTTTCCATCGAAGGGGCAAAGTTAAAGAAATCAACATTTATTGAAAAATGGAATCACTTTCAACATTCAAAACATATTATTACACAACGAAATATTCAAGCTCAATAATACCTACTTGTGTTAAATTCCGCCAAATCATAGATGGTTTGTCCTGACCGCGCGCTCAACAAACTCCTCACTGACGCTCTCGCCTTCACGCGCTAACAATACACGTGTACCGTCGCCGAGCACACAAACATAGACTACCTGCAGTTGAAATTTGCATACTCGGCTCGGCAGCCAATCAGAAGCCTGCTTCTTTCTTCCGGACTTTCGCAAGCATTACAAAGTCGTGCAATTGCATGTCATTTTCCAAAATAGATGCACAGAACCTAAGACTAGAAGAAAGATTCAAAAGAAGCTAACAACATATGTGACGCTACAAAACGTAAATTTACATTAAACCGTGACTGTAAAGTGTACGTGAGACTTATGAAAGGGGCTTAGTGGCTCGTAGGAAGCAATGCAAACGTTGCATTGTGCACCACAATGGCAACCGACTACTGTAGCAAAATTTACAGCTATGCGCATTTGCCGTAAATTAAGCAAGGTAGCATTTGTAGTTGGTGCATTCTTGATTAAAAAAAAAAACTTTATACTTTGTGACAATGTTTTTTTAATGGGAATTGTTTCATTTTGCTTCAAGTTGTGAAAAATGGGGCAGGCAACTTTTCAGTTATCTGCCCTGTTGTTCGCTAGCTTTTTGTCATGAGTTTTAGACACTGTACAATTTGGGCAAGTTCGGCGGGCCGGATTGAAAAGCCTAACGGGCCGTATGTGGCCCGCGGGCCGTAGTTTGCCCATGTCTGCCCTAGGCCGTATGTGGCCCGCGATGCGAAATGAGTTTGACACCCCTGCTCTAGATTAATTGAACATTTGAATCATCACCATTAATATTCAACCTCAATGTATTTTTGCGTACCTTGAGTCAAACAAAATAACTGGACACTTGAACAAGGTTATGAACAAAATGATTAAAAATAAATTAATACGTACAGTGAGCAACACAGCGGTTTACAATTTAAAAGCCAATTGCCTTTCAAAGTGAAAACGTCAGATGTTATATGTCGCTTGTTTGCACACAAAAACCATTCTTCATTACATGAGAGACGGCTTTGTATTTTTATCTTGTTGGCTGCTTTTTCAGCCAAGGAGAACATTCCGATGAGTCTTTGTTTTATTGTGTTCAGCAAATTAATAAATGGGAATCACAGGGGGAGGGAATAGATATGAAAATGTGTACTTTGCATTATTGAAAAGCCCATCCACTAAAGGTTACCAGCAGCTATTGTCGCACAATCTGTGAAATGTAATTAGAGTCTCTGTGAGAGAGCAGCACAGATAAAGCTGCCTCTGCCATTATGGACTTCCTCATAACATTTGGCTTCCCCATGAAACTTATTCTCTCTGAACTAATTTTGCATGACATATTGCATTTTTGCTTCAGCTATCATGAGGCTACATGTGAAATAAAGTGGGTTTGCAATATGGCAAATATCCAGATTACATTTGAACATGCAGCAATTTCATATTTTCAGATTTATTAATTCATGGCACAAAATGCAAACAATGTATTCAACATTTTGCACTGTATATATTCTGTGTCATCTTTGAAATACAGCATTTAAGTGAAACAATTTTGTGTGCCTGGCCAGAAATGACCGTTCCATGAAAATATCAGCATTTTATATACCACATATTATGACCACGTGTTATGTTAGTTTAATTTACTTGTAAATCTGGATGTTTTCGCATATGCGAAAAATAATAATGAAATGACCCTTGGTCTGGAGATCATTGTATGGTTATTAACATTTACTTTGAAAACTATGTATGTATTATTTATTTTATTTTGTGGCAAAAAAAAGAAATACAAAAAGAAGTATACCAAGATAGATTTCTATGCACATGTTAAGTCCATCCATTGAGTTTTTTTTTCTCAGTTTTGTGTCTACAATAATAACAAAGTCCAATTGTGGGAGTTGCACCTCCACAATAGAGTGTAGGAGGTAACACATTTAAGACGTTAGATTGTGTCCTCCTATGCTGCCGTAAGCTCCAGAAATGTTTTTTTTTTATTTATTTTTTTACGGAACACCATCTGCTGTTTTTTCCCCCAGTCACAACATGTCCCAAGACGTGACCCATGTCTTTATGCCATGTAGAGATGGTTTGCTCGGCATGTATGGCTTGAATAAAAATGTTCTCCAAGTTTGGACTTGGGTTATAAATGAATGGCAAATGCTTTTCACACTTTTCTCAAACTTCCAACACCCTGTCAGTTTGTCTTGTTGACAGCAGCCTGGTTGTGTATCCTTGTTGTCAAAGTCAGTCATCCTTGACATGTGCAATTATTGAAGTGACTTGCGGGACCCAAAAAAACTAGACTCTCCATCCTGTAAACCGCTTGTTGAGCTTTATTGGTTCTGGCTTTGTATATGCCAACAGGACATCGAAACACCTATGCGTGTGTTGATTTGTTTGGGGGTAGCAATTTCAAACTGCTTTTGTAGATGTGTCCCTTTCAAGTTCACCTCAGAATTTCAATTGATTCAGACAAGATCAGCTAAAAGCAACTATTTGATGAGATCGGTCAGCAAGTAAGATTCTAGAGACACATCTGGATTTTTTCTTACATATCAAAAACAATGTTTATCAACGTTTTATCAAACTTTGCAAATTCAGCATGGATTATGGACTTTGTTTAGGACATTTGTTTTGGAATGTGATTGTGAATCTTATTTTTGGATTCAATTCATACATATACTGAATACTCAAGTATTGTGATGCAGATCATACAATGTTCATAGCATCCATGACTCTGAATTTCACAATAAACTTTCCTTCTGGGCCAAAACCATGAAAATTGTCTATATCTACACAATTTCACACCAAACCTGAGTGGAGAGTTTTTTTTTTCTTTCTCTTTTTTCATGTTATGGGGAAATATCATGATCTCCAGTTGTAGGTCAGAGACAATTCGCTCACTGTTCTGAAATTCAACCGTATGAAACATAACTCATTTCCATTCTCGTTTACACTCCATTACTTGTGTAAAAAAGATTTAACAGGTGTGCTCTTCCTTTTCACTATGAGTAAGTGAGCAGAATATTTGGTTCTACTATGACTCCATACTGCCTATGACAATGAAGTTTTTGGTTGTCTATTGTCATGAATACATTTTACAAAGTAGTCATTCCCATGCATTTTTGTGGAATCGTATTTATGAATTATTCTTCAACAGAGGTCTATGTTCATGCTTTGTGTCTCAGATGAGCTTGCTTCCATTTTAATGATACCTCCTCATGAAAGCAGTGATAATAGAAGGCAGCCAGGCCAAAAGTTGAACAAAAAGGAGAAATGATTAAGAAACCTTATTAAAAGCAACCTTGTAGATTCAGACGCATGATGGAGAGCACATTATGAGGCCTGATCCTTTTCAAATGACACCACAGTTTCCCGTACCCGCCGAAAAATCTGATTAGGGTGACAAGCGCTGAGTGATACTGCAAACCTGTTAATAACATGAAAATTAGAAGGGGCTCATGCAAAGAAAGGAGATTAATTTAGCTGGAGTCCATCTTGTGCAAATTGCGAAGTTGTGAATATGTTTTCAGATAATGAGCCTTCCTACTTGTCAGCTCACTTGTCATTTTCTGTAATTAATGTTAAGGAAGACTCCTTCCTGATGGTTCATATTACTCATGTACCATGAAAATTTCTGCCCAGAAATCATTTACATTTATTATCATCAGTCTGTTTGTGTGGTTTATTTCACACTTGTGTAATTTATTGCAGCAGCATTTTGCTCACGTTGATTAGTCAGACTGAGATGTAATTTTTCCTTGCTCCATGGAAATTTAATGTTTTTTTTGTTGCTCAGTGAGGTATCATCTCAGCTTAATCCATTTTTTTCTTTTGTGTCTTTAAATTTACAAACGATTTACAGTCATTTATTATGTATCATGAATGAATACAAAACGTAGACGATCATGAAATTACAGATTTCTTTTGCTTTATGCAAAATTCTTTATTCCCATGAGTACCTGCAGATATCATTGAGACAGAGCAGATTGGGTCCATGGCGGTTTAACCATAGCTCAAACAAATATTCGTTAAAAACACCTTTTTAAATAAGCCTCACTGAGCATCTGAGTTTTGCTTTTCTTTGTACCAGCAGATTTACAACCCCACTTCTTAAATGTATTATTCATCCAATAATGTAAATAATGCATGCCTGGCTTCCACTGTAAATTAACCCTTTACCTTACTGAGGAAACACGAGTCATTGTTTTGAAAGGCAATTATGTCATTTAATTAATGTTGTAATTAATACTATAATTAGCGTAAACACGTTGGGTGCCACTACTAAGCTGTCCTAATTAAAGAAATTGATTTTTTTTTGCTTTGTCATGTCTCAGGGTGTATCAAAATAGAGTGAACATTTCTAGATTTGAATGGAATGATTTAACAGGGCACACAACCAATTGACAGAAATGGAGGCGCTTGTAACAATAAAGCATGTTTTAACATGCCAAATTCGTATCAGATTTATAACCAGGCTTGATTTATTTGTTAGGTGCTAAAACTGAGAAAAAAATAGGAAGCATTGTTTATGTATTTGACAAATTTACTTTGTCTTGTGTGGATATTATTACCCACATGCAAAAAAGAACCAAATGAACAAAATGTGTGATTTAACTTTCAAAATGAATGTAAGAGAGCTCGGGAAGAAAGGGGAATGTGTGTATTACCGAAGTGTACCCAGTTTAACTTAACAGCCCAGGTGCATGTACAACCTTGTAGTTATAGACGCTGCTTAGATTATGCGCGTGGGTATCAAAATCATTTCAGGGACAGGGATACGGAGAAGATAGTTTCCATTTCAAATGAACCCTTTCAGACTGTCAGAAAGAGACAGTGTCCTGGAAGTTAAAAGACGCTCTAATAAATAGAGAATGTCGCGCGTTTCATAACTGGAGGGGTTGTTGAGATGAAGTTTTGTCACATGATCTAAATAGTGGATACATTTGGGTTGAGTTGCATGAAAATGTGTTAAAATCACAAGTGAATTTGTTGTCAGTGTTATATATATACACATATGTCTGAGTAATTCTTCGGCTTTCGATTTAGTTGTGTGTGATTCTATCACTGTCATTAGACCATTCATTGAACTAAGTGAGAAATCCATCAAAAACTGACAGGGAGCCGTAGGCTAATGGCTGTTAGGATGCAATATTCTTTAATATGATTTTTTTGTTTGCCTAATTTCATCTTCTTTTGCACCGGTTCCAAAGCATCAGACAGCTGCTGAGCACAGGACCATTTGTAGAATTTATCAAGATCAGTTGTCTACAAGTTTCAGTCACCTTGTAGCTTGCGTTTTCACATCATTTGAAACAATTTAAGATGTATTGTCTGAAAACACCAAATCAACTGAAATGTAAATTAATTTATTGATTAATGTATTAAGATGTTCAGGCCATGTGACTATTGCCTTTCCTTGCTGTTTATATGAAGAAAAGGGAGAAGATTAATTTACAATTAATTGTAGCCTACTGCAATCACGAGTTGACACATCTCGAAGAAATGGTCCTTCACATTGCCTTAGCTTCAATAGCTTCAATAGTCTTGACCCTGGGTATTAATGGCTGAGTTAATGGCCTGCAGAAATCCTTTAATTTATGCCAGGATGAATTAAGAATGGATTCGGCTTTTCAAAATGCCCAGACAAGGCATTTCCTTTCGGACTATCTGAAAAATCAAATTATCATATTATCTCTCTGAATGGGTCTTCTGAGCTCACATGACACAATATAAGATGGAAATAGTTTTGACGTTCATTACATTGTCCTTTCTTTATTCCTAGTACATAAACGCTATAGCAAAGAGATCCAATGGTTTTCTAGATGGTAAAGTATGTGATAAATAAATGCCCTGAAATAGTGGGATTTAAAAACATTGACAAATATCTCTTTTGGGGTTCCAAGGTAAATGGTAAACCTTAATTGTTTCAAATTCATTTAACGGAAAAAAAGTAAGAATAATAGATCGTCACAGAATTGCTGTGGTATCATTTTTATCAGAAACCTGAAGTATGACATTAAAATATCATTTAATCAGAATCAGAATCAGAATCATCATAATCGAATAGACTTGTTGGTCAGCTCAGGTCAGTGGAAAAAAAAAACACTCAGGTTGGCTAGTATATTGAGGTATTTACTTTGGAGATTTGTGTGTCTGTTACTTGTAGTTTGGAACAAAACATCAATTATTTGTTGTAAATATCATTTTTAACATAGAGAGGATTTAACAAGAATTACAGTATGTTAATGATCAGAATTGTTTACAATAATTTGTAACTTCTCTGCAGCAAATTATGGGATGTTTTTAATGTTTGGGTTAATAGATACAGTGTAACGCGAGGGGCGTTATTACGCCTCTTTAATATATATAGTGGATTTGTTGTTTAAAAAAATATTCTAGAGCAGGGGTCGATGAGAAGGTTTCTTCAGCCGTCATCTGTACAAAAGTGAAGGTTTCGGACGTTTCGCCTCCTATCCAAGAGGCTTCGTCAGCGAACTAAAGTCTGACTGGTCGTATCGGCCCCATTTATATATCCCTAATGTCCAGACCTGGTGGCGCCGGACACAGCTATGATAGGTCCCTACTCTCAGGTTGGGGGGGGGGGGCGCGGGACCCCCCCCTGTGGCCCCACTGATTGTTCCTACATTCCTGACTAACGATTGGCCTATTACCCCCACTCCCCCTGGTATCACCTCATCAGCATAACGACCCTCATCAGCATTGCGAAAGTTGCCTAACCTGTTTTGCCTGAGCAGGCTATTGTATGAACGATCCAAATTGAACCTCACACCACCAGACCGGTTTAATGAAGGATTTTGTTGTTTTATAAGAATCGCCTCTTTTACCCCCCTTTCAAACCATCTATGTTCTTTCGCTAAGATTTTAACCTCATTGTCGTCAAATGAGTGGTTGCTAGCTTTTAGGTGCAAATGTACTGCCGATTGAGGCCCACTAGTATTATCCCTGCGATGTTGATAAAGTCTTTTTTTGAGAATTTGTTGAGTCTCCCCAATGTACTGCTCTTTACAATTGTCATTCTTACAATGTATGGAATAAACTACATTACTTTGTTTTTAAAATTTGTCAGACAGAGATCTCTCAGAGACAGAAAAGGCGGTACTTACCAAAGGTTTAAATTTCTCAGTGACTCCTAAAACTATACCTACAATAGATTATATCACAGCTACTGAATCGGCTATTAAAAATAACAAACTTTCGTATGCAGAGGCAGATGATCTACGCATTAAAATATCAGCTCTTCTCAGTAGTGCCAAACTTCCTCCGTCCAACATAACATTAGAAGAGAGAAAGGCGTTAACTACTCGACAAAAAGACAAAAATATTACTATTTTGCCAGCAGACAAGGGCAGATGCACAGTGCTGCTCAACACATTGGATTATGAAGACAAAATAAATAGGTTAATCAGTGATTCTAACACGTATGAGCAACTAAAAAGGGACCCTTCCAATAGATACAAGAAAGAAATGATTGACTGTCTCCAAAAGCTAGAGAAAGGAAAACATATAGACAAACAGATGTATTTTAGATTATACCCGGGAGAGGCCACGCCATGTATCTATGGCCTGCCAAAAATACATAAAGAAGGGTTCCCCCTCCGACCCATTGTTTGTAGCATTGACTCCTCTACATACAATGTAGCCAAATATTTAAAAACTATTTTAGCTCCGTTGGTTGGTAACACAGAATACCACGTAGAGAACACCACAGGGTTTGTAGAGAGGATCAAAGACCTCATGTTGGAACCTGAGGAAACTTTGGCATCATACGATGTGACTTCTCTCTTTACATCTGTCCCAACCCCAGCAGCAGTCTCAGTGATGAGGACGAGGCTGCTGGCGGATGTTTCTCTGCATGAAAGAACCAAACTGAAACCGGATCACATCTGCCAATTATTAGAAATCTGCCTTAATACTACGTATTTTCAATTTCGGGAAAAATTTTATAAACAAATCCATGGTTGTGCTATGGGCTCACCAGTTTCACCCATAGTGGCTAATCTTTACATGGAAGAGATGGAGAAACAGGCCCTCACATCCTTCCCAGGGACAAAACCTAGATACTGGTTTAGATATGTGGACGATACTTTTGTCATAATTAAGAAACAAGAAATTCAATCCTTCACAGATCATCTCAACTCTGTAGACTTCAACATTAAATTTACTCGTGAGGACATTCAAGAGAACCAACTAGCCTTCTTGGATTGTAAAGTAATTATAAAAGAGGACAGAGCGCTAAAAACAGAAGTCTTTAGGAAGGCTACGCACACTGACCAATACTTACTTTTTGACTCTAACCACCCTTTACAACATAAACTAGGAGTTATCAGAACCCTCCAGCATAGGGCTAAACTAATACCAACTAGCACTGAAGGTAGAGAAAAGGAGTCAAAATCAATCAATATCAGGAGAGCACTCACTAACTGTGGGTACCCTCAGTGGGCATTCAACAAATGTCAGAAAGAAAGAATAGCGAACGAAACCAATAATTCTCAAGATTCTAAAAAGAGAGGAGTAGCAGTACCGTACATTGCAGGAGTTTCTGAAAAATTACAAAGAGTCCTTTGGCAACATAAAATTCCTACTTATTTCAAACCGATAAACACGTTAAGGCAAAAATTAGTGCATCCAAAAGATAGGCTACCAAATGAAAAACAAAGTAATGTAGTTTATTCCATACATTGTAAGAATGACAATTGTAAAGAGCAGTACATTGGGGAGACTCAACAAATTCTCAAAAAAAGACTTTATCAACATCGCAGGGATAATACTAGTGGGCCTCAATCGGCAGTACATTTGCACCTAAAAGCTAGCAACCACTCATTTGACGACAATGAGGTTAAAATCTTGGCGAAAGAACATAGATGGTTTGAAAGGGGGGTAAAAGAGGCGATTCTTATAAAACAACAAAATCCTTCATTAAACCGGTCTGGTGGTGTGAGGTTCAATTTGGATCGTTCATACAATAGCCTGCTCAGGCAAAACAGGTTAGGCAACTTTCGCAATGCTGATGAGGGTCGTTATGCTGATGAGGTGATACCGGGGGGAGTGGGGGTAATAGGCCAATCGTTAGTCAGGAATGTAGGAACAATCAGTGGGGCCACAGGGGGGGGTCCCCCCCCCCCAACCTGAGAGTAGGGACCTATCATAGCTGTGTCCGGCGCCACCAGGTCTGGACATTAGGGATATATAAATGGGGCCGATACGACCAGTCAGACTTTAGTTCGCTGACGAAGCCTCTTGGATAGGAGGCGAAACGTCCGAAACCTTCACTTTTGTACAGATGACGGCTGAAGAAACCTTCTCATCGATGGACCACTCCTGTACGACTGAGAGCTTACACAGACGTATAGAGCAGGGGTCTCAAACTCAATTTACCCGGGGGCCGCTGGAGGCAGTCTGGGTGAGGCTGCGCCGCATCATGATTTCCACAAGAAAAGCATAGATAAAACATCCCAATGTTCCCAAAATCTTTATTTTTAACACACACAAAAAATGAATTAAATGAATAAATGGAAAAATGAATAAATAATAAATTAACCAGTAATAAATAAATAAAATAATTATAATGATCATAAGGCAGATACAGATGACTGAGAAAACCACAGGAAAACTAATTATTTTAATAAAATTTCAAATGTCTGTATTAACAATTCTTTAACCTTTAGCTTTCTTCACATAAATAAAATAATGAACATGAACTGTCCTAAACATGGCTTCTCTTGCCGACTTGTTCCGCTTCACACACAAGTTTCATTCGTATCAATCATGCACGAACATTAATCTTTCATATCAAGGCGGGCCGCAAAATAATCTTTTGGGGGCCGCAGTTGGCCCGCGGGCCTCGAGTTTGAGACCACTGTTCTACAGGCACAGTGGAGGGAGGCACATTGAGAGCTTTAACTTTGTGATACCAGTAGGAGGCACGGTTCAAATCAGCGCAGAATACTGCTAGACTAAATATTTTGTGCGTGTATGGGTTCCCCCCCCCCCCCTGTAAACGCATGCAAGGTGGAGGAGCATGTCATGAAAAGCATTATGCTACTACTACTACTACTACTACTACTACTCTGGCTGATGATACAGTATACAGTTGGCTGTTAAGAGATCATTTTATGGATTTGATCACATCACAAAAACAAATGCAACTTCTAATGTGAACACAACACATCTGTGATGTGACACACCTGCTCATTGAATGATATGCACTGTATTGAGTGATGTGCAACAAAAAAACACTCTGCCTACGAGGTAAATGTGTTCCTGTTGCCGTTGAGGAAGGAACACACAAGACTGAACGTAGACGTGTTTATTCCAGCGGCTAACAAGTGGATCTGGTCAAACATAGACAATGCACTGAAATATGTGTGCTCCCTCCTGTGCACCTGCTTAGGTGAAAACTTTGCTGGGGGCTTGACCAGTCTGCCACAACGACTACACAGTCCTTCGTTCGGTGGTGCAGGTGAAGTTATTCGGGCAGGTTACCCGGATGAGACCTGAGTGGGGGAACGACACTCAACCCTGGCATGCCGCGGTGAGACTGGAGGTTTCGGAGGGTGTCCGCGACGTGGAACCTGGGCCAGCGAAATGTCTTCACCCGCAACTAAATAAGGCGGTTTGAGCCTGTCTACTGAAATGCCCTGCCTTCGCCCACCCATATCGAGCACAAAACTTTTCACCGTGTTCGAGCTCTCTAAATTGGCCATGGTACGGCGGCTGGAGGGGAGAGCGGTGGGCATCGTGATGCACGAAGACAAACGGGGCTAACCTAAGAGCAGACGGAACAAATACTTTGGGGACACAGTGGTGAAATGGTGCTGGAGTCAGGGGCTCTCCTGGCAAAAAGGGGAAAGAAGGTGCATCCGAAGCTTCAGGCAGAAATTCACCAGGGACGCGGAGCGGCTGGCCGCGCACTAACTCTGCTGGAGCGGCGTTAAGGTCTTCTTTTGGGGCCGAACGTAACCCGAGCAGGACCCACGGAAGCCGGTCGTGTAGTCCTTGAGGAAGGAGCACACAAGACTGAACGTAGACGTGTTTATTCCAATGGCTAACAAGTGGATCTGAAAAAAGAAAATGCAGTGAAATATATGTAATATAAACCCGACCCCTCCTGTGCACCTGCTGGGTGAGATGCCTCGTCCTAGTGCCCGCTACAGTCCTTTGTTTATGTACTTTTTATATCATCTCAAACAGCATTGTAATGGTGGCTTGGTGGGAAGAGGCATACATATTTTGCAGATATGAAGCAAAGTTGCTCGATCACCAAATTTAATGATGATGATATCACATCATTGCTGTGTAGAATAAATGAACAGTCTGTCTCTGTCTCTCTCTCTCTCTCTCTTGGCAGTCCATCGAAGTCGAAGATGACGTCGCTTCCATTGCTGTGTGGGGTATTGGACAGTGGTTATCGGCGCTGGCGTCGATGCCACTGTAGGTGACTATGAAGCCCGATTCTGGAGCCACACATCCTGCCACATTCAGGACATGTGAGGCCAGGACCGGGCTGGCGAGGCGGTACTGAAGCAGCACAGAGGTGTCTTTGCTCGCGCCGCACGATCCTCCTCTGGGTGCGTTTGTTTTCAAGTTGTGTCACCCCTTCGTGGCATAAGGAACGCCACAGTGGCCTGTTAGCTGCAGCAGACTCCAGATCGCTGGGCTTGATGTTGCATTTCTTTAGAGTCTGTTTAAGCTGGTCTTTGTATCGCAGCTTAGGACCACCAGGCTTCCTATTCGTTGACAGGAGTTGTCCATAAAGCACCTGCCGAGGCAAGCGGCAGCTAGGCATCCGGATGACATGTCCAACCCACCGGAGTTGCCTCTTTGCCAGTATAGCCTCGATACTGGTGGAGGCGGTGCGTTGAAGGATGTCGGTGTGTGGGACACGATCCTGCCAGGTGATGCCAAGGATTCGTTGGAGGCACCTGATGTGGAATGCATCAAGGCGTCTCACATGGCGTCGATAGATGGTCCAGGCTTCTGCGCCATATAGCAGCGTGGACACACACACTGCTTGGTAGACTGCGACTTTTGTTGGAGTTCTGAAGTGGTTGTTTTCGAATACACGAGTACGCAATCTGCCAAAAGCTTTGGAGGCTTGATGGATGCGGGCCTGGACGTCGTCATCAATTAGACAGGAGGGTGTTAGAATGCTGCCGAGGTAGCTGAATTGTTGGACAACCTTGAGGGGTGTGCCACTGAGGGTGAACGCTGGGGTAGGAGAACTCTCTTTTGCCATGACCTCCGTTTTGGTTACATTGATCACGAGACCGAGTGTAAGGTCGATGAAGGTGATATAGAGGTCATTGTTTTGTTCCTTGCATTTCTCCTGAACTTGGCGCGCAGCGAAGATCATGTCCAGAGTGCTTCGATCCTTCCTGAAACCGCATTGTGTCTCTGGGAGGATGTCTTCGGTAATGTGTGACGTAAGACGGAACAGCATTACTTTTGCAAGAATCTTGTCAGCAACAGAAAGTAGGGAGATGCCACGGCTGTTGCCACAGACTGACTTGTCCCCCTTCCTTTTATAAATGGTAACAATGTTGCTGTCTTTCTATTCCTGAGGAAGTGTCCCGTTTTGCCAGATGTTGCAGATGAGGTGGTAAAGCTTCCGTGTCAGGAGGTAACCGCCGCTCTTGAAGACCTCAGCTGGAAGTCCATCAGGGCCAGGGCTTTTGTTGTTTTTAAGGCTCCGGATTGCAGAGAGGACCTCTGTGAACTGAGGAGGTTCATCAAGGGAGGGAACTGATGGAATCTCTGGGAGGGAGTCAAGGACAGATGTGTCTGAAGGGTTTACTTGGTTGAGCAGGGAGTCAAAGTGCTCTGCCCAGCGCTCAAGTATTAGCTGTTTGTCCTTCAGTAGTACAGAACCGTCTGCAGATTTAACTGGGACAATGTGTTGTCTTCGTGGGCCGTGCAGGGATTTTACAGCATCATAGAAGGCGTGGGTGTTGTTGTTGTCTGCATGCCTCTGGATTTCTTGGGCCTTGCTGAGCCACCACTTGTTCTCCATCATCCTCAGCTGTTTCTGTGTTTCACCACCGATGGCCTTGTAGTGAGAGAGGAGAAGTGGAGAATGAGGGTTGGAGAGAAGTGTGGTATGGGCTTTGCGCTTGGCTTCCAGAAGCTCCTGTATGGCAGCTGAGCTGTTATCGAACCAGTCTTGATGACGTTTCTGAGTGAAGCCGATGGTCTCAGAGGCAGCTTGATGAATTGTTGTCCTCAATTTTTTCCACCTGCTTTCAATATCAAGGTCACCGTTACTGGTGTCCTTGTCCAGGCTGGCAAGTCCCTCTGCCAGCTTGTTGCGGTAGCTGGCTGCACACTCTGGGGACTCCAGGGCCCTGGTGTTAAGACGCCTTTGGGGTTGCTGTTTCTTGTGAGGAGGTCGAATTCTCAGCTTAAGCCTGGACTTGATCAGTCGATGATCAGTCCAGCATTCAGCCCCACGCATGGCCCGTGTGATGCAGACATCATTTTGGTCTCGTTGCCTTGTGATGATGTAGTCCAGTAAGTGCCAATGTTTGGACCTGGGGTGCATCCATGATGTGATGTATTTCTTTTTCAGTTGAAAGATGGTGTTAGTTACAATCAACTGATGCTCAGAGCACAGAGTGAGGAGTCGGAGGCCATTGGTGTTTATTTTCCCCGTCCCGTGTCTTCCGATTACTTCTTTCCAGAGCCTGGCATCAGTACCTACTCGGGCATTGAAGTCACCCATCAGAACAAGTTTATCAGAGGCAGGGATTTTGGATATGGTAGCATCCAGGGACTCGTAGAAGGCATCTTTGGTGTTATCGTCAGCATCCAAGGTGGGAGCATAGGCGCTGATTAAAGTTGCGAAGCGACCTTTTACCAGGGGAATACGCCAGGTCATAAGCCGTTCACTGATGCCTTGGGGGGACTCAGGGATGTTACTGACTAAGCTGCTTTTCACAGCAAAGCCAACTCCATGGAGTCTTCGCTCATTCTCTGGGAGACCCTTCCAGAAGAAGGTGTAGCCCTCACCAACTTCTGTGAGTGAATCCTCGCCTGAGAACCGAGTCTCACTGAGTGCGCCAATATCGATGTTGTACCTCCTGAGCTCATGTGCGATGAGGGCAGTTCGTCTTCGAGGTCTCTCCATCCCGTCTCGAGCATCGAGGAGGGTGCGAACATTCCAGGAAGCCAGGTTCATAGTCATGGGTTTGATTATATTTCGTTTTCGACCGCAGAGGGGGGATGCCTTGGTGGCTGCAGCGGGCCACCCAGGTGTGGTGGAACAAGCAATGTTTAGGTCACCTTTTCTAGACCCTTCCCCTATAAGGGTGAGCAGTGCGGACCCTGAATAGGGCTGCTCAGACGCACTGGATGCTGACGAAGGATAATGTTGCTCCATCCCATCTTCGCAACGACCATCAATCCTGTACCGCCCCTGTGTAGGAATCAAGCTAGAAGCTTCCAGTCACATCCATGACCTGCCCCCGTCACTTTATCCTATCGCCAGTGGACTTATATGGTGGAAGCTGGAAACTGCGCTACTAGTGGATTTAGTGTGAGGGACGGGGCGCGCAATTCCTTCCCCCACATACTTGGCCGCACCCGCGGGATTCCAGTGGCAAGAGTGAGGACTCAAGACGACCTTCAGGTGAGTGCGGTTGCAAGGGGCTGCCGGTGGTCCGATCTGTTGGACTCCGCCTACGCCTACCCCCGGGTGCGGATTTGGGATCACTCTTTGTCTGGCCTCTACCCTCCGACCTGCAGAATAAATGAACAGTCTCTATGGCTGAATAGAAACACATAAAATATGGAGGACAACAGCTTACAAGGACCGGCTCTTGACATGCCTGTTTTAGGTGAATGTCAATGGTTCATGAACATGTGTTACCCACGATTCACTAGTACCTTGTTTGTTAATGAGCTGGATCCATAATTGGAATTTCACCAATGCAGATTATGAGTGCAGTATATGGTTATGCTTCATTTTGTGTTGGTAGATGAGCACAACTTATATTGACCTGTTTAGATAATATATTTCAGTGTTCTATCATTTTATATTGTGTAGCAATATATAAATTCATGTATTTTATTGTTTTATATTGTCTAAAAATACATTGTTGCATTTTTTAAGGATTACATCAGTAGGATTCAACAAATGGTACCATACAAAAGATTGCCCCTCATAATTCTTCCTTTACATTGTCGTAATGAAGGCTTGGTCTACATCAGGGGTGGGCAAACTTTTTGACTCGCGGGCCGCATTGGGTTCTAAAATTTGACAGAGGGGCCGGGCCAGGAGCATTTGGAGGGAGTGTTTGGGCCGGAAATACTCCGAACAAGTTATGTCCATAATTTATAAAATCACTTCAAATGACTTCGACTGAGCGTATTTTACAAAGATTCCACAGCATATAGCTATAGTTTACGTTTTGAGACTTGCGCTGAATATATGCAGTCTTGTTTTCGAGTTGATGACGATCCCCATGTGACGTCACGTTTGGACCTCCCCCGAGAAAGCGACATACAATGCATTTTGGGTACTTTGTTTGGTCTGAAAACTTCGTGTTAATCCGTGTTGATCCGTGTTGATGGCGAAATTAGAAGGAAAACACATAAATAACGCCATGGTGAATCGTTGTGTGTTGCACCAAGACAACTATTTGATATTCGCTGACACAAATTCCCAGCTGACAAATCAGCCCATTTCCAACGGAGCTTGGGCGCAATCTTCTGCTTTTTCTGGGTGCTACATTGCTGTCATTGACGGCTCGAATTGATATGGGAGGACTCCTAGAATCAATTGCAAACATTTATGCTTTCCTCTTCAGAAGAACAAGAACAAGAAAACATCTTCTCCGAATCTGAAGCCATTGTTTTGATTCTCGAGCAAGGCACGACGTCTTGGTGTGACGTCACGAACAGAGGGGTGGGACCTTCTGAAACTGACCATTTCCGGATTCATTTTGAAGTCATTTTTATTGGTGTTTTTCATTTAACTAAAAATATCAGCCTGCCTGATTTGGGTATTTTAGATGCTATAAAACGTTTTTCTGATGTCATTGGGAAACAAAAACAAAAAATGGTGCCGGTTGTCCTTTAAATGTAGTATGTACAAACCTCATAGCACAGTAAAAACACTACAACCCAATTTATTAACTGTCTTTCAAATGTGAAAAATATCCCTGATCAGTTAATAAATTTGTCTCAAGGAATATGCAAGATATGGCATTTACAGACTATTTCGCAGATACTTGGAGGAGGAAATGGAAATAGATTAAAATAACATATGCACTGTGATTTATCAAGATTGCGTCTGTTTTTAAGTTTCCATCGAAGGGGCAAAGAAATCAACATTTATTGAAAAATTGAATCACTTTCAACATTCAAAACATATTATTACACAACGAAATATTCAAGCTCAATAATACCTACTTGTGTTAAATTCCGCCAAATCATAGATGGTTTGTCCTGACCGCGCGCTCTCGCCTTCACGCGCTAACAATACACGTGTACCGTCGCCGAGCACACAAACATAGACTACCTGCAGTTGAAATTTGCATACTCGGCTCGGCAGCCAATCAGAAGCCTGCTTCTTTCTTCCGGACTTTCGCAAGCGTTACAAAGTCGTGCAATTGCATGTCATTTTCCAAAATAGATGCACAGAACCTAAGACTAAAAGAAAGATTCAAAAGAAGCTAACAACATATGTGACGCTACAAAACGTAAATTTACATTAAACCGTGACTGTAAAGTGTACGTGAGACTTATGAAAGAGGCTTAGTGGCTCGTAGGAGTCAATGCAAACGTTGCATTGTGCACCACAATGACAATCGACTACTGTAGCAAAATTTACAGCCATGCGCATTTGCCGTAAATTAAGCAAGGTAGCATTTGTAGTTATTGCATTCTTGATTAAAAAAAAAACTTTATACTTTGTGACAATGTTTCTTAATGGGATTGGTCTCATTTTGCTTCAAGTTGGGAAAATTGGGGCCGGCAACTTTTCAGTTACCTATCTGCCCTGTTGTTCGCTAGCTTTTTGTCATGAGTTTTAGACACTGTTTGTACTATAATTTGGGCAAGTTCGGCGGGCCGGATTGAAAAGCCTAACGGGCCGTATGTGGCCCGCGGGCCGTAGTTTGCCCATGGCTGGTCTACATTAATAGGCTCTAACTTTTAAATTCACTGACGCCAGTGTCTGCACACTGCTCGACTGACTGCGACACTGAATTGAAGACCCTCTGGGGCCTCCTACGGACTTGCTTAAAGCCAGGACTGCATTTTCATCAGATGATCTCATGCCTGTGTCACAGCCAGGGCATTTGATGCAAGCTATTTCACTTTAAGGGAGTTGTTATGATGAAGTCATCCTTTTCATTCACATATCACTTGACTTCTCAGGTTGCAGAATATGCTGAAAGTTAACTGGGGCCCCCTTGATAGCAAAACTCGCCCATCCTCTCCTGTCAAGCAACAGCACAACACTGGCAGTTATTTGGGGTTTGTTTGTAATCTTTTTGGGCGCTTTGTCAGGCGGGCACTGTGATATTAGTGTGAGTGCACCAAAGCCCCCAAGTCGCGTCACGCACAATTAATGTCCCCAGGTAGCAACTCCATTAGTCTTATGAACTCAAGTCGCAGTGGGGAATGCTAATGTTGGAGGTGCCGCAGGGCATTACGAATGAGTGCAGCTATAGCTAGCACTTTATCCTTCGATTTGACCAGTCTGTATTACCTTCATCTCACTTTAAAGGCCTGCAACCAAACCCCCCCACCTTGCCACTTCATTCAGACATATTCAAGTAGCAGGTACCTTCTGAGGCTCGCTCGATCGCTCACTCACTCACTCACTCACTCACTCACTCACTCACTCACTCACTCACTCACTCACTCACTCACTCACTCACTCACTCACTCACTCAGTAGTTATTTGTTCAGCACTGCAAAATTGAACAACTGGCATCGATGGATGTATGCTCTTGGTCGGTTTAGATTTGGATTTGTCGCATTTGAGAAATGTTTGTGCTTAGTAAGATATACAGTGCTTTATTCCAATGTAGAAACAATACTTCCTCTGTTTTGTTTCTAATTTATTCTGCCTAGCAAGGATCGAAAAACTGCTTAAATCCAGATCATAGTCAGCTCTTCTAAACAAGCTGACAATTATTTTGCTTTTAAAAGTCCATTTAATAAGGGTATTTGCATAAAACCCCCCTTGCAGTCGTACCATTCCATAGCCATTTTATACCATAGGCATTCATAAACAAGGACTTCTATTTGTGCCAAGTCGAATCCCGCACGGTCAAGTGACCTCAAATACTCCAGATCCCCAGCCTGACCTTGATGATGTCAAAGCATGAAGTGGTTCATTTACTCTAACATCCTTGCGGCTGAGTTGAAAGCCCAGCAGCGAGGCCTGCCTGCACCCCTGCTCTATGCCAATTCTTGCATGGGTGCAGTTATCTTGGTAGCTCTCTTTATTTCACAGCTCAATACCATCACGTTGTCTTCAAACCTACATGACAATTTCGTGTCACATTATCCGCGAAGCGAAAAAAGAGATGGAGGTGGTCCGTGATAAAGAGCAAGCTGACAGCAAGCAGAGCGATAGAAGGAGTAACATTGGTAATTTTGGTCGAATGAGCCCAAATCACCAAGTAACTGCCATCCAGGCATGAAAAACACAAGCCTGTCATGATAGTGACTACAAACAGGCTGACATTACTCAAGTCTTTTCACAACCTTGATTATATTATCAATTACAGATTATAAAGCTATTCCACAAGACCTGGTCCTCTCTGGTTTGCTCAATCATGTTCAACTGTCATCACTCAAACTGAAGCCCACGTGGCAAGGTCAGGGGGGCTCTCAGGTTACCAACACAAATAATTTACCCTTCCAATGGATTATTGCTTCCTCTTTTGGCAATAATTGCAATGAGATAAACCCTAAAAGTTAACCCCTGGCCAGTAAGAACACTCATCCTAAATAAACAAAGATATGCAGTAATGTCAACAATGGTAGTGCATATTCTTCGTAAGAGCCATGTTTGTGGTTATTTTCAGTTACTGTAAAACAAGAGAGGTGTGATTGATTTTTAACACTCTCTTATGAACTACAATTGTTCATATTGATTTTCACATTAAATATATTTGCAATAAAACAACATCTTGTAGCAATCCAATTGTAAAATCAATAGTAAGTGGAATCAAACAATTACAGGATTTGTTTTTAGACTGCAGCCTTATTGTCTCACTCGTGAAACCCTGAACATATGTGATAAATGTGATTAATATTGATGTAAACGTCAGATGAATATAATACTACATATAAATCGCATCAACTCTGGATGGTCTGTCTTGGAAATATGAGTCAATAACCCAACCCTCAGTTGATCTTGATAAAACTGAGCAAAATCATACTGGAGCCAAAATGGAATTGTATAGTGCCACTTAGCAGTTTTTTTGACAACGATACTAGTGCAGCGTGTTCTACCGGAAACAAATTCCTTGTGTGTTCTACATAATTGGCAATAAAGATGATTATGATTCTGATTCTGATTCTGATATTGATCTGGAAAAAAATGCCTTTTACTCATTGACATATTAGTCATGATTAGCTCAAAATACATATAACTTGCGTTGTTTTTGGAGCATGATGAACAATACATGTAAGACAAGTTTCAAATGATCCGAACTGGTATTATAACCTTCAGTGTTCATGTATTTTTCTCCATGGAAGACAAGGGAGTGTCTTCTGTTCTCTGGCCATACTTAGGTGAGAAAGCCACCAAAGATCAAGAAAACGAAGCATGAGGTGTGTCGTATTCTCAACACAGTACTCAAAAGACTGAGCTTCCTGCCATCCTGGAGGCTTTAGGTGCTTTATAACGATACACACACAAAGGAGTCGCCTCCCATAACCAGGTCATCAACTAGTAGGCAGAGGAGACTTCCACTGTCCTGCCAACACACCTGCTTCCACGTGCGCAAAGCCAGACAGGCCTTGCATGAAGGATGACTTGTCGTGTGCTGAACTCTTGGGAAGACCGTCTTGTTTGTTTAAGTCTTTTGTAGAATAGTCAGATCCCTATAAAACTAGAGGGTTGCATTTCCCACATTGTCTTGCTAAAAAATGCAATCCTGCAAAATAAATAATGTAGTCCATGACCAAAATTAGATGAAATACAAATTTCATTAAACCATGGTTTCGAGTTACAAGAATACAACAATACACATAGAATCCCAGTTTACATGTGAAAAGGTGTGCTATGGAAACAACATGAAAAAAATGAGACATAAACTTACGAACTTAATTGGTTCGCAGACAGAGTGTGTAAGGCGAAAAGTGTGTATCTAAAAAAAATGCCCGTAGGAAACCATTAAAATGGAAATACTCTGTTCCCGGGTTTCCATAAAATATACTTTTCAACTAAATAAGCCTTAAAACTACACACAACATACCTTATTCTATGTATAATAAATGTGCTATTGTTTTGTAATGAAAGAAATACACTGCATTGTATCATAAAGTCACTTTATTTACATTTGTGATGGTCATTGATGGCTTGATGGAATGGCGTTGGAGGTCGAAGGTCAAAGGGAATTGCTGTTTGGAAAGAGAGGCACATTACATGAGGACCGTAATTAAAGAATTAAACTGTGCTGTAAAATAAAGTTTTATTTACCTTTTTGATGGTCGTTGATGGCTTATGGAAGCAGAGTCACCTTCCATAAGGACTGTTGGTAACTTAACCTCTGGTGTGGCTTCTCTTCTTTTTTTCTTTGGAGACTCCTCATCATTTTTGCGGATTCAAAACCTCTTAATTCACACATGTTGCTTTCTGACTTGTAAGGTCTTACGAAGCTGAGGCATCACATTATCGTTCATCATGTTGATGATTGTCATAGCCACAGCCTTTTCTGGATGGAACTGTTCGGTAAAAGCCTGCACATCATTCCACTTTGCCAACATTGCCTTTATGAGCTCACTTGATGCTGCAGCCATCTCCGCCTCGCCCTCAGATATTCTCAAACCATCCGTTACCGGCTTTAAAATACTCAATAAGCGCCGAACTTCCAGCCGTGCTTTCTTGCATAAAATAGCTTTACTCTCGCTGTCGCCGGATAGCTGCTTTTCATTTATCCAATTTAACAGACATTTTTCAACTTCTTCGATTGCCCGAGACCGTCGCTTTGAGAGCACGGAAACACCTTTTGCAACAGACGCACCTTTGATGGCTTCTCTGTTCCGGAGAATGGTAGCAATGGTTGACTTAGCATAGCCGTGCTCTGTCACTAAATCCCACAAACGCACACCTCGTTCGTGTTTTTCAATTATCTCCTTCTTCTCAGCGACGGTGATTTTATTTTGTGTCTTCTTGGGATGAAGATGAGCCTCTGGTGGATCCTCCAAGTAGGCGATCGACGTGTGCATTCAATGAGAGGGGGTGTGGAAAGTAGAGCCGGCTGGAGCGCTGTTCGGTCGTGTGCTTCCGCCGAAGATCACTCCGCCAGATCCGGAGGTCGTGTGCTTTGGTGTTCTTCCGCCGAAGATTACTCCACCAGCCGTGGTGGGTGTGTATTATGAAAATAGTGCTTACTATAAGGTTTAATTTTCATAAATTTGACGTTCGTAAGACAAACATTTCGTAAGATAAGGTGTTCGTAAGTTGAGGTCTCACTGTATTGCATTTAATTGAACTTTTTTGAATTACATTTTTCCTAATCCACACACTTTACATATCTTGAAATGGTGGTATCAATTCCAGGTCCTGAAAATAAAATGTGGATGTTCATTGTACTTGAGCAGGTTGGTTCATATAATAAAGCCACAACAATTGCCAAAGAAAATGTAATGGTACTTCCAATTTAAATTCCAATTCCAATTAATTCCACTGTTGCAACTTTATCTGTGTGTAATACAACATTCTTAGGGGATGAGAAGTTCTTTGTTGTTTCATGAAAGAACATATAGGTTGTGTATGTTGACTAAAACTGGACTAAAAAAATGGAGTATTTGTTGCACATTTACAATGCAATCTGACTTTTTGTACACCACAAGTAAAATATTACTTCAACAAGTTGAAATGATTAAAACAGGACTAAAACCAATATGCACTTTTGCTCAAAAGACGAAGACAAAATATATAATGTCTGCCAAAAGCAACACTGACCCAGACCACTGATGAATGATAAATGGACCAACCACATTTTGAAATTCCCTCTGGAAAATACACCTCCATAACTAATCTGCCCCCCCCCCCCTCGCGCGCACACAGACACACACACGCACACACACACACACACACACACACACACACACACATAAACACACACACGTGCACGCACGCACACACACACACACACACGCGCACACACACAAACACACACACACACTCCCGCACGCACGCAAGCACGCACGCACTTTGAAAAAACATATTCAGGGCAGAATAATGGTGACAAGCATGAAAGGAAATGTTAACTTTTGGTCACTTTAAATCACCTATTAAAGCTGTTATACACTGAGTGAACAATGTCAACACATTCCTGGCTGGACACGACCAAATTTTGATGGATGTCAGTCGGGACTGCTCAACTTGAGGACATGACAAGTCAAAGCTGTTATGTGACATTTATTTACAGTGACTGCTTGCCGACAGTCGAGTCACAGTGTTATGTAAATGGGACACCCGTCCTCACATTGATGTGCCATTTTTTGTGGGAAAACCTTTCCGGTAGTGTTAGAAAATATTGTGTGACAAGTTAGACTCTAGCTTGTCACACAATATTTTCGGTCGGTGGTCGGGAACCTATGGTTCGCGAGCCATATATGGCGCTTTTGATGACTGCATATGACTCACTGATAAAATTAAAAACATATTCTTGTTTTTCGCTGTTCATTTTGTGTTGGGGCTGCAGTTGGCGGAAAGCACAATTTGATTGGATGATACTGGTCGTCATGTTGCAACAGGTAAACGCCCCTTTAAATAAACCGACGAGTAATAAAATTGCGACTACACTTCAGCTTCAATGCACCAGAGGATTCGCCTTTGTGGATAAAAAAGGTTCTGATTGCAATTTGCAATGAAACTATACAATCGATGAAATATTCGAATATCAGTGGCATTTTAACAAGCCCCATGCTAACGTTAGCATCAATATGCATCTGTGAGAGACAGCAGAAGGCTAGCGCGCAAGCGAATGAGCAGTATGCAGGCTAGTGAGCAATAACTTCGTGTATATACCCGGCAAGTTGACTTTCATTCCGCTCGTTTGGCTGGATTTTTGCCAATCACGAGGAACGGAAAACCACTCATGTTAACGGTGAGTACTATCACAAAGTTATTTTAAATAATACGTTCTCACATGTTGTTGAAAAGTGGTCGCACGTGCGTGTTTGCGAACGTGTATGTGTGTGCTTGTATGCATGTTCGTGTGTGTGTGTGTGTGTGTGTCTGTGTGTGTGTGCATGTGCGTGCGTGTGTGTGTGCGTGTGTTTGTGTGTGTGTGCGTGTGCTAGTGTGTGTGTGTGGCTCTCACTGAAAAGCATTTCTAAATATTTTACTTTTATGGCTCTCTTAGTCAAAAAGGTTCCTGTTGGGGTAATTCACACCCATTAGTTCCCGACCCCTGAGTTACAGTCTCAAGCATTTCTGGAAATATGTAAAAGAAAAATAATAACCTTCGGAATCAATCAATATGTGGAGTTGTTCAGAGATCGTCTAAGTCAGGGGTCGGGAACCTTTTTGACTAAGAGAGCCATAAAAGTAAAATATTTAGAAATGTTTTTCAGCGAGAGCCACACGCACGCTCGCGTGCACATACAAACGCTCGCGTGCGCACGCGCACATACAAACGCTCGCGTGCGCGCGCACACGCGGACACTTTTCACCAAAACATAATTCGTTATTTAAAATAACTGTGATAGTACTCACCGTTAACATGAATGGTTTTCCGTTCCTCGTGTTTGGTAAAATTCAGGAAAACGATCGGAATGAAATTCAATTTGCCGGTCCAGAGGTGAAGTTACTGCTAGCTCGCCTGCACACGGCTCATAAGCTTCCACACTTGCTATCTTCAATATACTTCTCGCAGAAGTATGTCGATGCTAACGTTAACATGGGGCTTGTTAAAATGTCACTGACATTCGACTGTTTCATCGATGGTATTATTTCATTGCAAATTGGAATCAGAACATTTTGTCTCCTCGCCGTCTTGCTGGAGCTCAAACACTTTGAAAATATTTCAAAAGGAACAGGCCGAGATTCCCCCGTGCACGCCCGCATTCGGTGATCGAAAGCCGGCTTGAAGACCTCCGCAGACGCCCGCTGTCACACTTCCAGGGAGGCTGCGTCACCCCCCAGCTCACTCCCAACCGATGCGGTTCCCCGCACACACCGGTGTATTCACGCTGAAGTGCACTCGTTGGGCTCAGTTAAAGGGGCGTTTACCTGTTTCAACATGACGGCCACTATCATCCAATCAACATGGCGCTTTCGGCCATTCTAGATCAGTGTCATCCAATCAAAATTGCGCTTTCCGCCAACTGCAGCCCCAACGAGTAATGAACGGCGAAAAAAAACGACGAAACGAAAAAGTAAATACATATTTTAGTTTTATCGGCGAGCCATATGCAATCATCAAAAGAGCCATATATGGCTCGCGAGCCATAGGTTTCCGACCCCTGGTCTAAGTGGACCCAGTGGTTTGGACACTTAATTTATGAAAGAATAATTACCAGTGCTGACATCTCAAAGTTTTTCTTTTGTAAGAGTTTGCCGTAATAACCTTCTCTGTGTTCAGCTTTTCTTTGTGCAACAAGAAAAAAGGGGAAAAAAGCTGACAAAAGGATGATGATAGATTGCAACACAATCAATTTTATAAATTCCTTCACACACACACCAGCCAGCGCATTGTACATTGTTAATATCTTGTAATAATCTCTAGCACAAGCCGTACCTATTCACGCGAATATGTAGCATGATTGCTCTGTGAACAAAGAAACCTTTGCTGTAATGACTTTGTGGTGATCCACTTGTGTCTCTCAAATTACTTCCATCAGTTCAATAGAATCTTGAACCTGGCGTGAAGGAAAATCCACACTCCATAACAATGAAAAATTCATATTGTTGTCCCCACCCTACCCCCATTTCTCTATGTCTCACGATTCTTTTTTTTCTCATCCCTCTCCCTCAAACCATTCTCGCTCCCAGTCTGTGATATATTCAAATGGTAATAACCATTCATTTCTGACACCCGATCTACAAGGCCTTAAATTTAACAGGAAATCTATTTAATCTGAAAAATCTCATTACATGATCATTGCATCAGCTAAAGTCACGACTATTATCAATACTGTAGACTGGAGAAAGAAAGTATTGGTGCACCACCACTCCTGCCCCCAAGAAAATATAGGGATATATTAAATTAGATATTATTACTTCACCCTCACCGCCATGTACTGCACAGAGCAACACAAAGAAGGCATAAAGCGCTCAGTTCTTTTATTTGAAGGGATAATAGCTCAATGTTTTTATTGCGCTACGCAGCTAAAATGTTTAATCCTTCCTGGCCCCAAAGGTAAAAAAAAAAACAAAGACCCACCCTTTAGTGCATTTCATACTCATTCATGTATAAAGTTCTCTGAAAGCTGTTAAAGGATTATCACTGATTTAACAAAATGCCTTCTCCGAACATTAGCTACAGATGGTTCCCAAACCCCTCGAAACACCATTCTCTGAGCTTCTATTATCTCATCCACCCAGCACTATTTAATTTCATTTCCATGAATATGCAATGAATTTAATTTTAAACACTATTTTACTCTGCTCCTGTAATCACAAAAAAATGCCAGTGTAATTAGTTTCTAATTACTTGGTGTAATTGTTGTAGTAATCATGTTAATTACCCAAATGCACAGACATTAGACGTTAGATGTTTCTCTTCTTTTCCAGAGCGTGATATCTAGATTCTGACATGGAACACTTTCCAGTTGTGAATGTGATTTTACAGACGTGATTGAGCATGTGTAGGTGGTAGCAATGGTAGTGGGTTTAGGTGGAGGTGGGTTGAGGGGTTTGAAGGCGAGACAGAGGCAGACTGACGGGGCCAGACTTACATTGTAGCACCTCTGCAATCTGCTCAGTGTAAATTTGCATGCTCCGGAAAGCTATTAAGTTAAAATATACAGTTATTGTACCTTTCTGGGACTGGTGCCATACAAATGCTTATTGCATGTGCTTATAGATCAGACTACCAGATGGTAAATCATGAAATTTTATGAAATTATTGCACCAGTGAGGTGTTTTGAAAAGGAGCAGCTGTGAGGGAGATAGGACATTATAAACACTCACAGGTGTTCTGTCTTTCTACTCCGCCAGCCACGGCATAAAAAATTAAATTATAAATAAACTAGCAAATGTTGCAATCTCTTTCACCGACACGATACTTACAGTAGACATTGCTTAAAACAGCCAAAGAATTGAATTTTAATTTGCATAAAATATTTATTGAGAAAAGGAAATGTGTTGGCCAAGCTCGCTCACCTGCCAAATTTGGAAACTGTTGTAATATAGGTCTCGCTTGCATCTCAGTGCCTTGGATGAGCATCCATTAGGGAGAACAATAATGTACTCTTTACTCAAGCATATATGGGCAAGTACACCTAATAAGAGGGAGCTGGTCAGTGCCAAACACTACACCAAGCATGTGTTTCTCATTAAGATTTTATTCCTTTCTTAGTATTTAATTAGCGAGTCTTGCAAAGGGACCAAGGATGATGGCTACCCATTCACTACTTTGCCACCTTCCAAGTCGTATGATGCAAAGTGGTAGTCTCCAGCTCCCTGGTCGACAAGTATAGGAGCACACAAGTACTTGTTGCTTGGAGCAGAGTCAGATTGTGTTTTGTTCGAGTGTGTGTGTGTGTGTGTGTGTGTGTGTGTGTGTGTGTGTGTGTGTGTGTGTGTGTGTGTGTGTGTGTGTGTGTGTGCGTGCGTGCGTGTGTGTGTGTGTGTGTGTGTGTGTGTGTACATCAAGGGCCTGAGACGATTCAATGCTGATTTGATTTGTTAAGAACGGGAACCTATGGCTCACGAGCCATTTATTGCTCTTTTGATGATTGCATATGGCTATTAAATACATATTCTCGCTTTTCGCTGTTTATTTCCTGTTGGGGGCATTTGGTGGGAAGCGCAATTTGATTGGATGATACTGACATTGGTTTGCGGAAAGCGAAATTTTGATTGGATGATACTGGCCGTCATGTTGCAACAGGTAAACCCCCCTTTAAATAAGCCGACGAGTAAAAAAATGACGAGTACACTTCAGCTTGAATGCACCGCAGGATTCGCCTTTGTGAAGAGAAAAGGTTCTGACTGTAATTTGCAATGAAACAATACAATCGATGAAATATTAGAATATCAGTGGCATATTTTAACAAGCCCCATGCTAACGTTAGCATCAATATACATCTGTGAAAGACAGAAGAAAGCTATCGCGCAAGCTAATGAGCGGTATGCAGCCTAGTGAGCAATAACTTCATGTATGGACCCGGCAAGTTGAATTTTATTCCGATCGTTTGGCTGGATTTTTACCAATCACGAGGAACGGAAAACCATTCATGTTAACGGTGAGTACTATCACAAAGTTATTTTAAATAATACGTTCTCACATTTTGTTGAAAAGTGGCCGCGCGTGTGTGCGTGTTTGCGTGCGTGTTTGCGAGCGTGTGTGTGTGTGTATCCGTGTGCCTGTGTGTGTGTGGCTCTCACTGAAAAACATTTCTAAATATTTTACTTTGATGGCTCTCTTAGTCAAAAAGGTTCCCGACCCCTGTGTTAAGGTCTCACCTCTACAGAACGAATAACCTGATTTGAGATCTTATTATTCTTGACGGTCTTTTACAGTGTGGTCGGGTAAAATCCTTCCACACGATCCAAGTGTGCTTTCACACTACACTTGCACATCTCCTTTGTTCTTAAAAATTGGCACCAGTATACTTTGTCTCCAATCTTCAGGAATCTGTTCACCATCAGTCAGAAAATACTGCCACCTCTCCAAAGCACTTCCATACCTCCATTGGCAAATCATCAGGCCCCCTTCCTCCCTTCATCCTCTTCAATGCCCTCCTCACTTCATCCTTCATCCGCCAGATCATATTTTTTTTTTCCAGACCCAATTTTTTTCATTTTAATTCTATGCCTGGCACCGCAAGGCTCTACCAACCCAGCAACATGTATGACAATTTTGGCCAGCCAGACAGCCAGCATCTCACTCTTGGACAGCAATCGACCGCGTGATGGCACCGGAAGGGGGAGTGTCCCCCGACGCAGGTCGCAGCGCGGCCAGGACTAGACCCGAGGTGGGTCGGGCATAGGTGCTCAGGCACGCGGGATCGGAGCGATGAGAACGCCGCATCGGGCCCACAGTCGGCGCCCCCGCCATCTCCTCTTTGAGACAGTTCGATCTGCTTCGGGGCGAGTTGGTGGGTCGGGTACCTCGTCGCCACAGACGGCCACGGGGTCGGGCCGCACGTCGGTCCTCTACCGGTAGATCACTGGCGACCCAGTGTGTGTGTGCGCATGCTTTTGTGTGTGTGTGTGCTTTTTGTTGGGGGTGGGTTCATCATCGTTTACTACATAAATATTATTTCACGGCCATGTATTCATGGTGTATGACAGGGTTTTTAACATATTCAAATGATATGCATGTGTATTCTTTCTCTGAAAAGGCTGGTGCCTGGACACAGAGAAGTGCTTCAAGGGTAGCCGGTATATTCATGCATATTCAAATCCACTGCTGGACATGGCTGCCCTAAATAGTCGGAGAGCGTGCAGCACTCAAGGGGGATTGTTTTTCATGTGCTGTTTTATTTTCTTCACCACTACATTCGTTTCATTCACATGATCGTCTGTCTTTTTATCACAACACCACTGTTAAGTCTACATACTGTATATCATTTCTGTCAACATTAAAAAGGTCTATCAGTGATGACTCATGCATTCCTCCAACCTTGTTAATCTAATTAATGTTTTCGAAGCGAAGTGTATAAACATGGATCCAATTATTCTCTAAATATAAAACTTAAAATGATATACAGAATGAAAGAGTGAATGCCGGTTAACACTGTACATTGTGACACTTTCTTTTATGGGGCATTAAAACTAAGCGTCTTCTCACACCACCAAACAAAGCCTCTCTCAAAGAGAATCTCATTATGACTCGTAATGACAAATTCATCTGTTGCAATTATTTGCTGCCATTTCCAGGCTATATCTTGCAGAGAGAGGATTCAGTTAGTGCATGGTGGGCCATAAACTCAGTGAGGTAGTGGCCCTGCCTGGACAGTGATATACTTGCTAAGGGCTATATTACTGATGAAATGCAATGACGTAAATAGGGCATTGGTGTTTTTTCATATTAAATCTTTGCGTACGTTACACATGATTGCAGTTTTTCGCAAGACTGTATTTGATATAACCACTTACACTCTCACACACATACTAACACGCCCACACACACACACACACACATACACACACACTCACACACGTACACACATGCGCGTACGTGCAAAAAATATCTTGGAGAAACTAATGTTGCAAAGTCATCTGGCAATTACAAAGCATAAACATGTAAATATCTTTGATGTTTGTGTCTTTAAAATCCATAAACATTGTTACAATAGTTGACAAACATTTGTGGGTGAATTCTGATTGTACAGTATTTTAAATATCAGGACATTGAAGTGGCTTTCAAAATCGTAAATGTAGTATTCATCTCTCAAAATGATTTTTTGTTTTGTTAAACTTACTTTTTGCATTTACTGTAGCCACAAAGGGAAATATGTCTTCTTGTGCCGGTCCCAAGCCCGGATAAATACAGAGGGTTGTGTCAGGAAGGGCATCCGACGTAAAAGCTTGGCCAAAACAAACATGCGGATCGAACCTCTAAAGATGGAGGACACTGATTTGCTGTGGCGACCCCTTGAAGGGAAAAGCCAAAAGGAAAAGAAGAAGACCTTTTGCATGTATACTACCAAATATACAGTTGGTTTAATCTAAAGGGGATTAGTGTTGTAATGAGGGTCAGTCATTTAATAAACAAAAATGTAGCAGTTAGCACATTCATGCAGGAGTTGTTGTTAGCCGAAACTCACACCCATGCTCGTCCCACTCAGACTCCTAGAGTGGACTTCACTTAGTTGTAGGCTCCTTCCTTCTCCCTGTGTAGTCAGCTCCCCCGACTACCCCAGCCCTCAAATAGGCAAATAACAAGCACCGGCTATTACAGTATATTGTTGGCAGTTGACCTATACAGTATTTTTATGAATCATAAAACACTTCCATATTCATTGAAATTTTACTTTGAAAGCTAGTGCGAAAATTGATCTTGAGCTAATATCTTTAATGATCTATTCCAATATAAGACCCTTAGTGAATGATCCATCAATATGAAATAACTACGCAGGGGACAAGTGAGCGTGCTTCGTCTGACCACCCTCAAAATATTAGCTGTTCTTCATTCACTACTCATAGAAAACTAGAGTGAAGAAAATATGTAGATGTTGCCTTTTTCTACATACACAAACAGTGATTTTGTTTTTATGTCGAGTGTGATGTTTTTTTGGGGGGGGCAGGGAGCGAGAGAGGATAAGAGAAAATGGATGCAGAAACATGCTGTTCTGATGTAGAAATTAATTAAAACCCAAAGAGCTACACAAGAATGATAGTTATTCTTAAAGCCCAGTTATTGCAGGTGTTCTATTTTCTACATTGAACACCGTCAAATATTCTAAGAAAAAAATGTTTTGTTGAAGTGTCATCATGTAGCTTCATCTATCTATCTATCTATCTATCTATCTATCTATCTATCTATCTATCTATCTATCTATCTATCTATCTATCTATCTATCTATCTATCTATCTATCTATCTATCTATCTATCTATCTATCTATCTATCTATCTATCTATCTATCTATCTATCTATCTATCTATCTATCTATCTACCGGAAACAAATTCCTTGTGTGTTCTACATACTTGGCAATAAAGATGATTCTGATTCTGATTCTGATTCTGATCTATCTATCTATCTATCTATCTATCTATCTATCTATCTATCTATCTATCTATCTATCTATCTATCTATCTATCTATCTATCTATCTATCTATCTATCTATCTATCTATCTATCTCTCTCTCTCTCTCTCTCTCTCTCTCTATATATATATATATATATATATATATATATATATATATATATATATATATATATATATATATATATATATATATATATATATATATATATATATAATTGATTAAATAAATAATTGATTGAATTATTACATTACATTGATTAAATAAAAAAGCCATAACATCGGGTCATAGGACACAGGGTGCTGACATTCTATCACAGCAGACACATATTGACTAGTGCTCTGAAAGTAGTCACTCACTCATCAGTGTGAGGCAACCTGATTGAGTTGCTAGTAGCCACTAAATGAGGCCTTCATCCAGCATGGGCCGAAATGAACTCCAATCTTCTCAGACCTTGTTGCAGCCCAGACACCAAGTGAATGACTTACCACATTTCTGGGAAAGAGAAAGAGATGTTGAAAATACAAGATTTATTATAAATTCACTACGAAACAAAAAGATCTGTTTCAGATAAGAGTAGGGCTGATAAACTCAATATATTACCCAATATGTTAACCAATATGTAGGAAATGGTAATCAAGGGATAATTATAATCCATACACATTATTTTCATTGTATCTTATTTAATATGAATCATATGTGTAATCAGGGAGCCATTGTACCACATTTATGTTCATCAGATATCTAATCTGTTAACCATTTAGTATCAACAGTGTATTATATGTCATCAATACTATATGGCCTGTAGTATAATCAAGAGTAGTGGAAGAAATAAGATCCTTGAGTCACATGTATTCTCTGTGTACTCCAATGTGAGCCGTCTGCGCAGAAACGCCTCGACATAGAACTGTACTCTCAAACATCCGCAAATGATAAGATTGATAAAAAGTGTCATACTCGAATGTGACTAGGCCAAGACAAAATGTATGGACATGAACAAGGCTAAAAAGTCTAAAAGTATGCACATCAACACATATCAGAATCAGAATCATATTTATTGCCAAGTGTGTAAAACACACAATGATTTTTTCTCCGGTAGAACATGCTGCACTAGTATCATCAAAAAAAAAAAAAGAGAAAAATGGAGGCACTATACATATGGGAATACACGTCACGTGACCAAGTCGACCAACGGCGCGACCGATACAGATTTCGATAATGGTACTGTATAGAAACCCCTAAGAAAATATCGATTCACCTTAAGTATCTTTTGTATCGATATAAACAGCAAAATGGCCAGCAGGAGATGAAAAAGAGCACCGTAGTAACCGGATTATCGTAAAAACCACGAATCGTACTAAACGGAACTAATTATACATAAAAAGACTTGAAATGTGCACGGGAAATGAAAATAGTGTCGTAATAAGCGGTATTATCAATATAAACGATATCGATATAACGATACTTTATATATATATATATATATATATATATAAATCCTCGTCTCACCCTCCATTGGTGGCCAGGAAGCTTGAGGATTCTGCGCAGTATCCGTGCTGTTCCCAGCACTGCGCTTTTCTGGACCGAGATATCCGATGTTGTTCCCGGGATCTGTTGCAACCACTCGTCGAGTTTGGGGGTCACTGCCCCAAGTGCTCCGACCACCACAGGCACGACTGTCACCTTTACCTTCCAGGCTCTCTCCAGCTCCTCTCTGAGCCCTTGGTATTTCTCGATTTTCTCATGTTCCTTCTTTCTGATGTTCCCATCACTCGGGACCGCTACATCCACGACAACGGCTTTCCTTTCCCCTTTATCTATGACCACGATATCTGGTTGGTTGGCCATTACCATCTTGTCAGTCTGTATCTGGAAGTCCCACAGGATTTTTGCTCGGTCATTCTCCACCACCTTGGGAGGTGTTTCCCATTTTGACCTTGGGGTTTCCAGTCCATACTCCGCACAGATGTTTCGGTAGACTATGCCAGCCACCTGGTTATGGCGCTCCATGTAGGCTTTCCCTGCCAGCATCTTACACCCTGCAGTTACGTGTTGGATTGTCTCAGGTGCCTCTTTGCACAACCTACACCTTGGGTCTTGTCTGGTGTGGTATATCCCTGCCTCTATGGCTCTGGTGTTCAGGGCCTGCTCTTGGGCAGCCAGGATGAGTGCCTCTGTGCTGTCCTTTAGGCCAGCGCTCTCTAGCCACTGATAGGACTTCTTGAGATCAGCCACTTCTGCTATGGTTCGGTGGTACATCCCGTGTAGGGGCTTTTCCTCCCATGATTGTCCCTCTTCCAGCACCTCATCCTCTGTTCCCCATTGACTGAGACATTCTCTGAGTACATCATCCGTTGGAGCCTTCTTTTTGATGTATTCATGGAGCTTGGATGTTTCATCCTGGACAGTGGCTCTCACACTCACTAGTCCCCGGCCTCCTTCCTTACGGCTTGTGTACAGTCTCAGGGTGCTGGACTTGGGATGGAACCCTCCGTGCATGGTGAGGAGTTTTCGGGTCTTAACATCCGTGGTCTGAATCTCTTCCTTTGGCCACCTTATTATTCCTGCAGGGTATCTGATCACTGGCAGGGCATAGCTGTTTATTGCCCGGGTCTTGTTCTTGCCATTGAGCTGGCTTCTGAGGACTTGCCTCACCCGCTGGAGGTATTTGGTCGTAGCCGCTTTCCTTGTTGCTAATTCGAGGTTGCCATTGGCCTGTGGTATACCGAGGTACTTGTAGCTGTTTTCAATGTCTGCTATTGCTATTGTAATGGGCTACTGGAACAAAGCGGAGATGGACGAGATGCGATATATATATATATATATATATATACACACACACACACACACACACAAGCACACACACGTTCTAGCCAGTATCCTCACTTCTTGGACTCTCTGAGTAATGCAATGAGAGAAAAGCATGCAGTTAATTATGGCTAATGAAGGCGTGTTTGACCAGAGGAGCAGGGGTGCACATTAGGAGGGAGCATGTCAAGCAGTTTGAACCAGGAGGTTCCACGCACAATTTGCTTGAACCTGGCCCCTCCTCACTCTCTGCATGCTAATTTACCTTGGGGCTGCACCGCCTGTTTTTAAATATTGTTAATTGACTTAAGCGCTCATCACCGTGCTTCGTCTTCATTAGGTTAATGAAAAGGCCCCATGTTTATTTTTCGTAACAGATTGTGGCAATGACATCATCTAATCGGTTACTTCCACTTCCTGAAGGATTGAATCTTTCTGATGTGAGCTGTTGGAGCCATTCGAATGTAGTGCATTTGTGAGTGTCTTCAGAGATTGCATAGAAACATATTTGGCCCTTGGCATCAGTCTGTTTTGTCCCTCTCAAATCGCCAGTATGAGCTAACAAGTACTAATCATAATTTTTGTGTGTGGTTTGTTGTAGTGGCTGACTGAAAAAAAGAAAAAGGGATGCCTCTGACAATGTGACAGATGAATCTCTTTTTGTTGTCTTACTAATGGGGGGGAATTAATTCAGAAAAATGGAAATGTACCGGACGTGTTATTAATTTGTACCCTGTGGTTTTGGCAATCTGAATTTTAATTTTGTGATTTAGAAAGTGTTATGTTTTATTTTTACAACTGACGAAAATATATGCAATAAGGAATGAGCTTTGTTGAGTAATACCTTGTCAACCAAGCTTAGATGTGAATAGTCCCAGTTTTGAAATCTCCACATACGGCAGCGGTCTGGCACCGCTACCTCTGTCCATTAGGAATATACTGTACTGTATATAGGGCCAGTTACAAGCACAAATTTACTTTTTTCTGATGAAGCTCTTCGGATGAGGAGCGAAACGTCCGACACATTCAAATAAGTACAGATGATAGCTGAAGAAACATTTTCATCTATGAAATCTCCACATAAAAGTTTGCGACTTGCATCTGCAAATAATTTGGATTCTAAAAATACAAACAACATAAATTTGTGAAAGGAAAGTAATTTTCCCTTTGGCCCTCCATGGGACGAAGTGATACACTGCCAATCAAGCTTTTCTAACATTTTGCTGTATTTTTTAGCCTACATCATGACAGATGCAATGCAATGATTCTCTATTTGCATTACCTATGTGTTCATTTGTATTTTTTATCTTTCATTTTGTATTTTGCTTTGGGTATAACACTGGTTAAGATGTTTTTAATATTATTTTAACTGAATAACACACACCTCCAAATTCACTATGGGGCATTTATTGCTTGTGTAAGTCAGTCTGTTCTGTTTGAACATTTAGGGCAATGTGTGTTCATCTTCCTCTTGAGGCCAGTCACACTGGGGCATATCTATCAAGTGCTACAGCCCATAAAGAGTAAAGTGAAGGTAAAATGAATCAAATTCTAAACCGAGACAAGCCCTTGTAGTCTTTATTTTATGAACAGTGACAACCTTGGAAGCCTTTCAAGAACTGCTCTTGGGTCAGCTCAACCTATTATCGCCATAAACAGCACTTATTGCAGCCAGGTTCCTCCCTAACCATTTTCTGCTCACCTTCCACAGTTGTACTTCCTTTCTGGCACCTAAAAAATCTTTTAAGGAAAAGATCTAACCCCCCCCCCCCCATCTTTGATCTCTGGCAGTTGTCTTGGAGCCCCCCTGTCTGTCCCCAACTTGGCCTGAGATGATACGTTGAGCTGAAGTCACTTAAATAAAAAGATCGCAGAGGGAGACATAATGTGTTAAAGTAATAAGATGGTCTCTGGGAGGTCATGGCCCCTTTCCCTGATCCAGTGCTCCTGTGGAGGCTCTTTGAGTTAATGGGCTGTGGTCAGTGCACTGGTGAGCCATAAAGGCTGCCCTCTGCAACTACAGCCCCATTCAGAACATGGTTTCTCCAAAAGCCACTAACTGGTCCATCTTGATAACAGTACACCCAGCACTATTTCCCACAGTACACCCCACACTCACAGAACCTGTAAATCTTTCTTTCGTATTTATAATCTCCACTTTGGACCTTTCTCCCCTTACAGTCATCTTTACACAACCGTCCTTGCTTGTCAACCAGTTTTCTGATGAAATACAATTTCAGAATGATTAAGAAGCAAGCAATCTTTGTTTCTAATACATATCCAGCAAGCTGCTCTGTTGCCTAATGAATAAAGTGGTAGGTACTGTATAACTATGTCCAGCAAATTGTCCAGCTGGCTTTAAGCAGCAGGTTATTTTTATATGTGCTAACCTTAGAGTACGCCCGCTCGTGTGTGTAATCTTGCTGAACGGAGGGAGTGACTGTTAATGAATGTAGCTTTAGGGATTAATGAGAAGAAGCAGGGGATGTGTCATGGAGAAGTGTTCTGGCATGGCAGCGATGGCACCTCAGCCCCCATCTATGCCTCCACTAACAGTGATTACATGTGAACCCCTGTCATCTTCTATAACTGTTTTTTTTTATGAAATTGTATTAAATGCCATTGTTTATGCCTCACTTTTCACTTCCTGATTGGTGTTCCACGATTGTTTTCTCTCCCGCCCTTAACACGCTTCATTTAAGTTACGCTTTAGCTTCCATCCATGAGGTGCTATCACTTTTGGTCAAATTAACCAATTATTCTTCATGCCAGATTCCCAGAACCCTATGTTTCTGAGCTCACATTCATCATTTTGGTTATGAATGATTAATTTTTCATGGTTCACGTGGAGATCAGTAACAACACCTGACTTTTAGTGAAACCATCGCTGCTGAAGTAGGACAATTTGTCAGAGCCAAGGCTCCTCCTGATAACATTTCCGTTTAAGTGGACAGAGGAATTCAATTTGTGGCAGGAACGTAAAATCATTAGAATGGAGGCTTTGCCCATTCATGTTTCTTTTTTTAACACGTGACCGACAGCAGCCGAAGTGTTCTCATAAAAGTTAAGACCAATCCTTCTTGCAATCAGATCAAGAAATGATGTAAAGCGTCATCCCACAACAGTTCATTAAAAATGTGTGCTTTATTTCCAATTTCATACCATGTTTCGGCTCAATGACTTTGTCATCTCCAAAAATGGTTGATTATCATGTAAATTTAGACGGAAACTCCAATTTCAGTGTTGAGGCACTGTGTGTAGTACTTAACAAAATTATTAGACCACCCGTCAGAGTGTGTCATAGCATCAAGAAGTGCCTTTCGGGTGACTGGCAACCAGTACGGGGGTTTTGCTTATTGCATTCTTTTGTAACTTATAATACTATTTTTAATTTTTAGAACAGTAGCTCACAAACATACTGACATGTGCACAGGGGGAAAACCTGCTAACTGAGCAGATAGTGACCCCCACACCTACTGGCTGTAATAACCTCCTGGAATTGGTGCAGTCTCTGTGAGAGATATCCTTGAGCCTCACCTTCATTTCTCTAACAGGTCACACTGAGATCCATGAGATAGTGGGCCATAGTTAAGGTCCAGATCTGCTATCTACACTTGAATGATGGAGGAAACCATGTGGCGACATGTTTATTGTCACCCAGATGGTGCACAATGCAGAGGCTTGGCGAGGTACATCAAGTCCTAATATAATTCATTGGGTGCCACCATTGCGGGGTGACTGATAAGACCTTCACTATGCCTTGAATTGGTCACTTGTCTCAAGGAGACTCCAGAGAAACTTCAGACTTTACAAATGGTGGCCAAAATATCTAATCTCACCACTATTGGACTTGCTTAAACTTTGTGCTGAGTGGACATTTATAATAAGAATTCTCTTTTTGGTCATTTTGCTTTTGTATTAAAAGGAGAAAAGCAATCCCTTGAAAGAAAAATAATCGTTGGTGACTAGAAGTACTTAGAAGAGTCCACCCAAAGTGGGTCTTGAGGTTTCTCAGCCCATGACTTAGTTGTAGCTAGCCGCACAAAATTAGGTCTCGAGAGTCTTTCTGCTTTGACATGTCAACATATTTTATCACTGTCAAGTTCAAAAGAAAGAAAGCTGTGGAAATATTATCCTCCCAAATGGTTTAATGATGGTATGTTTGTTGACATTTGGATAGTGAAGGGCAACTTTTGATATGGTGGTGACTGCTTGGATCTGTTTCTCATCTAGCCATTGTACCTTCCTTGACAAGGTAAGTGTGTGTAATTGCAGTCAGTTATCTAGAAATCTGTTCACCGTTATTCATCGGCTGATGTCATGGGTGACATAAAACTTTAAGTGTTATTTCAAAGTGATCATGACCGCAGACCAGTTCATTTATCAGTGCATCTGTGGAGCCTGAGCATGACACTGGAAATTGAGAAATCCCCACCAGCACCCTATTGAATGCACTTTTAAGAATCAGCGCTGAAATTTAGCCGCACCTTTCTCGACGAATGTCCCTTTTATAAGATCGATATTAGATTTAGACATCTGGAATAGCAATATTTGCATTTTCAGGATAAAAAAATCGAACAAATTAAAAATAATAATAATAATGAAAATTAACTAATAGTTGTTTAGTTGCATTTCTTCAAAATTTCCCCAGAAAATTTCCAGCTCTGCCCAGGAATGTTGTGACATCCCAAAGCCAGCAGGCAGAAATGAGGCCACAATTCAGCCGAGCTAGTTGCAGACCTGTCACAAAGCCATTACAGAGTTACAAGTCCTCTGAGCTGCTTGACTGTCCAAGCTCCAGCACATTATAAAATGAGAAGTAAGCAATTAAGTATTCAAGTTTCTAACTTTCAGGACTACCTTAATCATTATCTTATTAAATATATATATTTGAAAAGCTTGCTAAAAACAGAGACGACATACAATAATTATCCTTCCATCCATTTGTTTTCCAAATCGCTTTATCCTCACAAGGCTTCCGGGTGGTGCTGTAGCCTGTCCCAACTGCCTTCAGGGTAGCAGGCGAGGGACACCCTGACCTGGGTTCCAGCCAATTGCAGGGCACACAGACAAATAATTTCCATTCACAATCACACCTAAGGGCAATGTAACATGATCACTTGACCAACCATGAATGTTTTTGGAATATAGGAAGAAATACAAATACACATACATGGCAGGCTGATTGAACACTCCAAATTGTCCCGAGTTGATAGTGTGAGCATGGATAGTTGTTCATTCCTCTGTGCCCTATAACTAGCTGACAACCGGTTGAGGCTGTTCCCCGCCTACTGCCCGAAGACAGCTGGCTTAGGCTCCTGCACCCTCTGTGGTGAAGTGGATTGGAGGATGGATTCATGGATGGATGCATTTGATGTGGGGTTAAAGTTAAATACCCTCAGTGGTAGGCTTCACAACTTTGCAGATAAAAAGCCGACGGCAATTAGTCTATGCTTCTATGGGTGTCACGAGCTGGTTGGCGACCAATGGGGGGGCGCTACAGCCCCGCCTCCACCTGCACAGGCCCGCTGTTGCTCAGGTGTTGATCGTCTTCATTAGTGGCAGTTATAAGGACTCCCGGCACGACCATTCAGTGTCGGGTCATTGTATGCCACTCTGCGCCTGGCAGTGCGACGTCCGCGTTGATCCATGACGATCCGTGCCGCATCCACGTTCACGTCAGGCCGAGTCCCGTTCCCATCAGGTCGCCGCCCATCGTATGCTGGAGAGGCAGTGGTTGCCATCTCCATCATTGTTCCCTGGCGAGTTGGACCTTTTGGGAGACTATTGGGACTTCTGGAAGCAGTCCTTGAAGGGGGGGTACTGTCACGATCTGGTTGGCGACCAACGGGGGGGCGCTGTCCGACCCGCCTGCACCTGAACAGGTGCTGGTTGTCCTGATCAGTGGCAGACTGCCACGTTCGGTTGGCAACCAACGGGTAGTGCTGTCGGCCCCGCCCTCAGTTGCTCAGGTGTTGATCATCTTCATTAGTGGCAGTTAAAAGGACTCCCGGCACGACCATTCGGTGTCGGGTCATTGTATGCATTGTATGCTGTGTATGCAATTATATGCATTGTGTATGCATTGTATGCTGTGCATGTGTTTGTTTCATCTTGGCAGACTTTTACTCTTGGTCTTTATTTGATACTTTGTATTTTTCTGTTTGAATGATTTTGATGTTTTAGATTTTTGTTCCTGTTGACTTTATTTTAATACATTTCTCAAATACAACCCGTTGCTCCCTCCTGCCTGCAAAGACTGATTTGTCGCTTTTCTCCTTGAATGTGTAAAATGTGAACAACCATTCAAACCTTTATAATATAATTTTCTGCCTGTGGCTTAATACATGTCGTCACACTTCTACCAAACTGAAGGTTTTTGGATCCCAGGATAGTAGAAACAAGACAAATGTTCATGGTTTAGTCCAAAAACACACCGACAAAGTTGAAACAAAGTGCTGATCGAATAAGGACAAGGAAAAGGAAAAAAATATGCGTTGAATGAAAGCCCTTGCACAAACAGCAAGGAAAACATGAACCCAAGACAAACAATATGAAATGCAAAGAACTGGTGGGGGTCCCGCAACAGGGATGCCTCAATGCACGCCTCAAGCTCACAGAGGAGTCCCTGCATCGGTGCGCCTACTGCTTTAAGAAGATCACGTGAAATTACATGAACTACGTCAACTCAGTTCAGACTGCGTCGAGTCAGTCCAGGTGGCATTGATGCCGCAAAAGCCCTCCAAACTGTGTTAATAAGAAAGTTCGTCGAGCAACATGATGCCTCCTGTCGAAACAAGCCAGACCTCACTGGCTTGTTGACGTACGTGCATATCCATGAAGTAGAAGTTGAATCACCTAAACATTAAATGTATTTGCATTTGATTTAATTTTCAGACCATCAACTCCATGAACACATGAAGCATCGAGTCAGAGACACTGCTTCCAGTTTGGAGTCTATGAGTGTGTTAACTGTCGCATCACTTTTAGACACCATATTAAAATCACTTGGATTCCACATTTCCTGCAGGTGAACGGAGGCCATATCCAGACTGCAGTCCGAGTACGTGCATGTCATTGGGCGCACAATTGAGGCATCGTCGGCCTTTGCAACTACATCTGGCATGTGACTCATCATTCTTAATTTTTTAAACTATTCTAAATGCCAAGTTTGTTTTTTTTTTTAGATGACCTGGTGCAGCATCTGGATGATTAGATTGGGAGACTGGGAAGAGGTGCAGCAGCAGATGCTATAGCTGAGGTCCAGCAAGACATGGCAGAGGGGAATGTTGCACCCAATCAAGACCTGCTGTTGTATTGGAAGAATCAACACACTTTTTTCCCCCTGCACTTCTCCCGCCTCGCAGAGAAGTTCCTTCATATGCCGGCATCATCTGTGCCATGTGAATGTGTGTTCTCCTAAGCAGGGGAAATCACATGTATAAAACACCACAGACTGTAATTTAAAACATTGGAGCTTTTTATTTTTCTGTATAAAAAATTGTCAAGGCAAATCTCAAAAGCACCCTCATTCACATAATTTTCACATTCTTGTTACATATTGAATGATACAGTATCAATGCATCGATATGGCATTGAATACAATTCATCCTCAAATCAGCAGGGATTTTTGAAGTCCAGCAGGTGTCAGTGGTAAGTGACGCATTATCAGCAGTCTCAACACAGTGTGTTATTGTGTCAACATGTTTCATGAGGCCTCTTGGACGCATCATGACCATGAACCCAATTCTCGTAAGCTAAGAACAGAGATGAAGGGCAGCATCAAAGCAGACAATTCAACGTCAACCAGAGGCAAGTTTGTATGACCTTTAAATACACTTCTTAATTACCAGCAAGTAAACTCAGCCTGCCACCTGGCACCGAAGTCAGGAACACACCATGATCCTGTCATGTTTTTTTTCATTGGTTAATAATTTGGTTTCTTTGAGTGTTCATTAGTTTGATTGTGGTTTTTTTCAATGCATTGTAGTATTTTGGTGATACATT
Organism: Hippocampus bargibanti; assembly: GCF_051943395.1. NCBI lineage: Eukaryota > Metazoa > Chordata > Actinopteri > Syngnathiformes > Syngnathidae > Hippocampus > Hippocampus bargibanti. The sequence goes on from NC_142737.1 coordinate 20,221,471, forward strand.
TTGTTCAGCCCACCCTGCTCCTCCTTCCTACCTGCTTTTTAAGGATCCTCGATCATTGATACAAAACATTGACAGACACTCTGTAGAATATTAATGTCCAAACTAAATTGATCAAAATATATGACACAAACATGGCGCAATCTAATTTGAATTCTTGCATTTTTAAAATGGCATATGGAGTAAAGGATAAAGATTTCAACCATGAAACTTGCTTCCCTTCATGGAGCACTTGATAAGATACTTCTCCTGGGAGTTTAACGTTTCACAATAAAAGTATATGATACAATGGGTGAGGGCTACATTCAATATATCTTCACATTTATCTTTTGACCAGCTAAATGGTCAATCGATAATATTTTGTTTTAGTGGTTTGACACAGGACGCATACTATTAATTACTATAGCCACATTGTGATACTAGGTATGTGTTGGCTCTCAGGCGTACAGGAGTTGTCCATTGAGGAAAAAGTTTCTATAGCCGCCATCTGCACTTCTTTGAAAGTGCCGAAAGTTTCACTCCTCATCCGAAGAGCTTCGTCAGCGAACTAAAATTGTGCTGATACCAGGACAACTTTTGTTTAGAAGTACCTTGATTGTGATACTAGCCAAATAAAACTGCATTTGTAAATTAAAAAGCGAACACTTCCACACAAAAAAAAGAACTACATAAAATCAAAGGCATTCATCTGTGAACTTTCAATTTATGTGGCTTATTTTTCAACGAGATCTGTAGTTGGAGCCCAGTGTATCCAGTCAGCGTTATTCAGATGGAAAATGAAGGCACTGGGCCAGGAGCTTTATTGTGTATGCAGTGTGTGGCCAGGTTCAAATTGGCAATCAATTATCCAATTAAGACTGACAGAAATGCACATCAGGAATTCCAGCCCATCAGTCCAAGCTTCTGATTGGAACACGATTAGAGGAACTTAATTAAAGCCTTGGTGCTGGGTGTTTAAACAGCATTCACAACCGTTTGCGAATGATAGGTATCAGTATATATATATATATATATATATATATATATATATATATATGTGCAAACTCACAGCGGTGCACATAGCGGCATGAAATTGGCACATTACAATGTGCCCTTCCCCTTGGGAAGATCAGACGAACAGAGATAAATAAATGGGAACATTACACAGCACAATGCAATAACAATAGCATCCATGATATTGTGCTACATTAGTCTTAAAACCATCCCCTCAGTTTAACAGGTGCTGAATAATTCAAGGACACCCCCACCACAGAGAGCACTACTAAGTGTGATCCGTGGAATGAAATGCAGCTTGCTCCCAAGATTCTTGAGAATGTTGAGGGGTGTTTACTTGGCTGAGCTCTCCTTCTCCTGTGTCGTTCTTTAGTGCCTCTATTGATTCCTTCTTCCCATGTCAGGCTGTGCAAAATGGAAGGCCCTGCATTTTGATATGTGGTTGTGAATTAATCATTTCCCCCGATAGTAATGCTCAGCTCAATCTTTGTAGAAAAGCACCTTATCACAGCAAATAGGATTCAAAGGGAGAGGAGCGGTACGATCCACAACTAATTGGATGAAATAGCAGTGCTCTTTCCTTCTTTTAGGGGCCAGTGTCCATAGAGCCCCCTCCACTGGGTTCTTGCAGCCACCGAACAGGTTATTATACTTTGTCCTGAGGGAGCATTAATACCTTAGCCCTTGTTCAGAAATGCAAATAATCTAATTCAAGGTCTAGCTAATTAACAACGTGGCTTCAGTAAAGATAAAGAGGCTCAATAATAAGGCTGCACTTTTGTCGGAAAGCAATGCAATAGTAAGGGCAGATTCAACAATGTCACAAGAGCACTTTGGCCACACAGAGATTAGGAAACAACCTTGTCCATTGGTGAAATATAAACGTTTAAGCATGAAAGGACTGGCCACATAAGGTTTGAGGCATCAATAAAAGGCAGCAGGGTTTAGGGCCAGTGGGGGGTTGAAGCACTAACGATTGCACCTTATCTCTCTCTCAGGACCACATAATTTGTCAGTATATTTTAGCAGTTCCCACCTTCACTTAACTTTTCTTTTAAGTGGAAATGAGTCCAGGAGTAAATTATTATAAATTAATTAAATATATGAATATCGCAAACTGTAGAAGCGCTCACGAGACTAGAGAACTCTCCCTAACTCATTCACAGCCAGACGATGTGCAAAAATGTTTTCCACTCCAGTGCCAGGTTTTTTTTTTCATTTTCACTAAAATTGCTGGACCCACAGAATAGTTTTATAGCTACATAAACATTCAATGCAGCGTAAGTAAGATGAGACTCCCTTCTTTCACCGGAAAAAAAAAGAGTTCCTTCCGAAGCTATATGGGTCTGGAGTTATCTGAGTTTGAAATTGGGGTGACCTTACAAAATGTCACGTCCACTCGAGGCGTAGTGACAAGACTCGAGGGACGACGGAAGGCGGAGAGGGTTGGATCCAAAATGCACGGTGAGACAGAGTTCCAATAAAGAGTCTTTTACTGAGACACGCAATAATCAAACAAACAAAGAGGTAACAATGAGGGCAATAAACGATCAGACCTGGTGGTGTGGTAGTAGTGGGGGACTTCCTGAACTACTCCGACAAAGACAAGGGCGTTTTGAATGCAGTTTTCCACTCGTGCCCCTCTCGGATGCGCACCAGATGGTATGTACTTCTTAAGTCCAATTTTGAGAAAATGGTTGCCCACTGGAGGGGCGCGAAGGCTGAGTCCATGAGGGAGAGAGGGTATTTGTTGCGGATGGTGATGTCGTTCAGACCCCGATAATCGACGCACTGATGCAGGGATCCATATTTCTTGTCAATGAAGAAGAACCCTGCGACGAGCGGAGAACGCGACGGTCGAATGAATCCCGCCACAAGGGAAGAGTCTATCTAAGTGCTCAGGGCTTCTTGTTCCGGTTGTGAGATGTGGTATAGTCTGGAGTCTGGTAACGGAGCCCCTGGCTGCAGTTCGATAGCACAGTCATACGGACGGTGGGGCGGCAGGGATTGCGCACTGTCCTTGTTGAAGACCTCCCGCAAGTCGTGGTAGCAATGTGGCACGCCCTTGAGGCAGTAAAACTCGGGTGGGCCACCGCGGGGTCTCGCCCTGCCGTCGCCGACCGCAGGCAGTTGGCGTAGCAGTAGGGGCTCCAGCCCTGTATGGTGGGACCCTCCCAGGAGATGGACGGTTCATGGGTACTGAGCCAAGGAAGGCCCAGTACTAACGGCACGTTCCGGGAGGGCATGACTAAAAATTTACGGTGTTCGGTATGGTTGCCCACTAACCTGAGTTTTAGCGGGGCCGTTGCGTGGGTGTCCTTGGCCAGAAGTTGGGCATCAAGATCGGGAATCTCCTTGGGGGGAAGAGTTCAATGAGTTCACAGCCCAAGGAGTCGGCCAGTTGGGGATCGATAAAACACCCATCGGCCCCCGAGTCCACAAGCGCCCGCACAGTTTGGGAGCTGGAAGGGCCAATTATGTCGCCGTCCAGCTCCAATCGCGTAACGGGAGTTGTGGAAGTCGCCTCCAGGGGTCGCCGCGGTCGCCGTTTCGATGGGGACTTGCAGGGACCGGAGGTCTTTGGCTGGGGGCCTTGGGTGCGACGAGCCCCGGGGTTAGTGCGATCGTTCCCCCCTATCTGCATGGGTTCGGGGGACCCCTCCAGACGCTGCACTTGCTCGCTGCCGCCGGGCGTGGTCGTCCTGTGCCGGCTTCCGGGTTCGTTGGACCGCTGGCTGCTCTGCTCCCTCTGCCGCTCCCGAAGACGGTGATCCAGGCCGATGACAATGTCGATCATGTCGTTGAGGGTAGTGCCAGCGTCGCGGGTGGCCAACTCGTCTTTGAGTGCGGTGCTCAATCCGTGACGAAACACTCCCCTCAGCGCTCGGTCGTTGTAGCCACTGCCAGCGGCCTGGATACGGAAGGCGACCGAGTATTCAGCGGCCGAACGGGACCCTTGGACGCAGTCGTGGATTCACCCCTCTGCCTCGACCTCCGTCACCGGATGATGGAAGACCTGGCGTAGCTCGGCCACGAGGTCCGGGTACGAGGTGCACAGCTCTGGTTGGGACTCCCGGACGGCCAGCACCCAGGTCTTAGCTTGCCCCGTGAGCAGGCTGGTGATGAAGGCTACCTTAGCCTCATCGCTAACATAGGCGTGTGGTTGTTGTTCGAACACGAGTGCGCACTTCATGAGGAACTGCGCGCTCGGTTTCGCCTGCGTAGCGTGAGGGGTGAGGTAGCTGGATATCACGCCTACCCACGGGCGGGGAGGAAGGGGCCGTGAGGGTGGCGAGGCGTGTCTCTACCTCTTGTAAACATTGAGCCAGCGTCGATGAGAAGGTTTCTTCAGCCGTCATCTGTACAAAAGTGAAGGTTTCGGACGTGGCCCCACTGATTGTTCCTACATTCCTGACTAACGACTGGCCTATTACCCCCACTCCACCGGTATCACCTCATCAGCATAACGACCCTCATCAGCATTACAAAAGTTGCCTCACCTGTTTTGCCTAAGCAGGCTATTGTATGAACGATCCAAATTGAACCTCACCCCACCAGACCGGTTTAATGAAGGATTTTGTTGTTTTATAAGAATCGCTTCTTTTACCCCCCTTTCAAACCATCTATGTTCTTTCGCTAAGATTTTAACCTCATTGTCGTCAAATGAGTGGTTGCTAGCTTTTAGGTGCAAATGTACTGCCGATTGAGGTCCACTTATATTATCCCTGCGATGTTGATAAAGTCTTTTTTTGAGAATTTGTTGAGTCTCCCCAATGTACTGCTCTTTACAATTTTCATTCTTACAATGTATGGAATAAACTACATTACTTTGTTTTTCATTTGGTAGCCTATCTTTTGGATGCACTAAGTTTTGCTTACACAGACGTATTGAGCCAGCGTGGACGTAATATAGTGTACTTCCTCGATAGCTTGGGCCAGCTGGCTCGAACGCTCCGCCTCTTGGACAAGGGCGGCGATGACTCTGTCTCCACCGACGGGATCCATAAGTGGTCGGAGTATTATGTCACGTCCACTCGAGGCGTAGTGACAAGACTCGAGGGACGACGGAAGGCGGAAAGGGTTGGATCAAAAATGCACGGTGAGACAGTGTTCCAATAAAGAGTCTTTTACTGAGACACGCAATAATCAAACAAACAAAGAGGTAACAATGAGGGCAATAAACGATTAGACCTGGTGGTGTGGTAGGAGGCGGGGAACTTCCTGAAATACTCTGACAAAGACAGTAAGGTAGGAGTGGCTTTTATAGCCAGAAGGCACAATCAAGGGAATCAAGAACAGGTGCGGGAACCAGGTGAGTCAGGAAGGGAGGGACCGTCTCCAAGGAGCAGCGGAGGAGGAGACAGGAGGGGAGGGGCGCGCTTTGGTCGGCGACGACGATGTGACACAAAAGGCAAATGCTGGCCCCTTGTGGGAGGGAAAGCATTGCCAGGGGTCTGACCAATGCTCTATTGATACCCAGCAAGAAAAACCAAAACCCGAACAAATTTGGGAATGGCGCTCCACGTCATGCTTTTCAATTCCTGAATAAATTCGGCATTGTCAGTGAATAAGTTAATATTCCTCATTTAGATATGTCCCATATAGTTCAACTCATCCCCAGCTATTGGAAATATGAGTCATGCGTTCGTTGAAAAATAAAAACATACATGAAGAAAACAACAACACTGAAACATCATTGAAAAAGACATGACTAAGAAACACTTCAATGTAAAAAAATTAAGTTATCCCTCAGTGAGTGACTCGATGGATATGTCAACATTTCTTTGACACTTAGCATGCTTTAAGTCTAATAAGTTTTTCTCCTTGAGTGCTCATGCAGCCCACTGCGGGCACTTATTTGAATACCGTCTGGAGGCTGTTGTCTTTTATCAGACAGCAGAAAAATGGAAAATGTTTTCAGGCAGTCCTAGTTTTACATGGCTAAACCACGAATGCACTTCTAGCAAGGTTACATGGTCAAGGTTGCCAAATTACAGACAAGCACTAATCACCCCCGCCTGGGAGCAAGTGTGGCTCTGAATATAGCTTGAAGCACCCCATTGTGCCTTTTTTTCTCTTATGGAATTAGGATTTACAGCATCACATCAGCCACAACTCTGCCTTGAATTTGTGACATTCCGATTTATCTCAAAGGTTTAAAAACCCAATGATGGCGTACTTTCGATTAGAGTTTAATAAATATGATGATCACAGACCTGTTCCCACATAATACTATGCACATTAACACATTTTCATGCATTGTGTTGTCTTAAAGGACAACCGACATCTCCGGACAAGTTGTGTCCATAATTTGTAAAATGGCTTCAAATGACTTCTACTGAGCGTATTTTACAAAGATTACACCACCTATAGCTATATTTTACGTTTTAAGACTCGCACTGAATATTCAGGAAGTCTTGTTTTTGAATTGGTGACGAGTCCGTACGTGATGTCACTAAAGGACCGCCCTTTACCGTAAAAAAGACGCATTGTAGCGATGCTTCCATCACGTCAATGTATTTTGCTGTAATGCTCTGGGGACCTGTTTGGTCTGGGGACCTCGTGTTGCACCCAAAAGCCGCCAGAAGGCCAGAAGAGGGCGTCCAAACGCCATATAAGGAATTTAGCAGCCTGTGTAAATGGAGGTGGCCACAGGATGTCGCCATTTTATGCCTCTTTTTTTGGGTGACAGATTTTCCCCCAATGTTGCCTCAAAATGGCACAAATAAATTCTTTAATCGATTGCAAACATCGATGAGAAGGTTTCTTCAGCCGTCATCTGTACTTTTTGAAGACCGAGAGCTTACACAGACGATTGCAAACATGTATGCTTTCCTCTTCAGAACTATTTGAATCATATTAATCATATTAATCACTGGATGTGTAACAAGAAAGTTTTGATTCACTAGCAATGCAAGACGTCTTGGTGTGACGTCACGAACTGGGGGCGGGACTTTCTGAAAATGCCCAATTCGCAGCTCAATTTTTTGCAGATTTTGGACACTTTAAGTCATTTTTACATGTGTTTTGCATTTAAAAAAATATCATACTGCATGTTTTGGGTATTTTAGATGCTATAAAACGTTTTTCTGGTGTCAGTTAAAAAACAAAAAAGTGACGTCGGTTGTCCTTTAAATGACGTAACAACCCTAACACACCCCCACTGCCAAAGTTTCTCAAAAGCGTGAGACCAATACTTTTTATTGCTGTTGATTGAAAAGTCAAAAGGAAAAGTCAAAAGGAAAAGAAGAAGCCGTTTAAAGTACAACTTTTTAATGTGACAAAAAATAAACAAATTAATGGCAAAATATTGACAAATTAATGGTAAAAATCAATAAATAAATCAAGTCTCTTTTTTCATTGATCAGATTTTTGTCTTTGAAACCTGGCTAATCCTTTGCCCCTAAGGTACCTTCGAGGCAGGGTCTGAACCTTGAGCATGTGTCACGACTTCCTGATCGAGCGAAGATGTATTCGTTGGCTTCAAGCATTTCAAATGGAACAAGGGCTTGTAAAGCACCAAATTGAACTGTGCCACATTTCCCTCCGACGATGATTTCAGAACATCTTGCACCCACACCGCTAGAGGTCACAGTGATGTCACGATGCGCACACACACACACACACACACACACACACACACACACACACACACACACACACACACACACACACACACACACACACACACACACACACACACACACACACACACACACACACACGCATACTTACATGTATGGATGCACACGCACACACACATGCACACATACACACACACGCACACACACACACACACACACACTCACACACACACACACACACACACACACACACACACACACACACATGTTTGCCACATCCACAATGAAACAACATGTAGTTGTGTGTGTTTTTTTTAGTTAAACACAATATGCATGGTTTACTGATTGGTTTACTTGTAGTATCTTTGTATTATTTCCACTGTTAATGAAAGTACAGCAGCATGAAATTTGAATTTGGTATACCAAGTCTTAGAGTCCAATCACTCTCTTTAATAGCTTTATAGTGGCCAGAAAATCAAGTATTCATGAAGATTGAAGATGATCCAGTGATCTTCAATTTAATTGGTGCAAATTAAAACAATCCATCTTTTGCTGCTGTCTATCTATCTGCTATCAGCACTTCATTGCTCGTCTTGCACCTTGATTGCAATTATCTTTTAATAGCAAATCTTGTCAGCAATGTCTCACCCGTCTGATTTACGTCCCATCCCAACAATGTTGTTACACTTATATAATTCATATTTTAGTGTAATGCCGAGCAAGACTTCACTGGGAAGACAAGATGTACTGTCACCACCACCTCATCTGCTGCAGTGCACTGACATATGAAGGACTGTCTGTCTGCAGTTTTATTCAGAAACCCAAAATAATAATAATATTTCACAAAAAATAAGTGTGTGCATCATTGCCACATAATTTGTGCACACCACGCTAAAGTACGCAATTACAACATAAATGCACAGATTTTGTTTTTGACTGATTCAAGTGCTTTCTTTCTCCACCTCCATTGTCATACCAAAGAGCAAATATAATGAGCTCAGGTCTGTTTCAATCACACCTAATGAAGTACTATTGGAGGAGGAATTGCAACATTTTCAATGGTTTGCAATGGGTTGAAACATTTTATCCTGGGTGATACCATGAATACCATGAATGACACTGGTGATTTAGTTTTGGTCTACATCTTAAAGGGGAAGTTATATCGATATTTTTTCAGACTCCCGAGAATATCGATATAACGAGACTTTACTGTATATAAAATATATATATATATATATATATATATATATATATATATATATATATATATATATATATATATATATATATATATATATATATATATATATATATATATATATATATATATATATATATATATGTGTGTGTAACGTGTGTCACAACAGTGACTGTCTTCATCTCCACGATGCTGCCGTATTAATGAGACCAGACGCGTGAATGTGTCTTTTTATTTCTTTTATTTCTGCAACACAGTATGGCAGAAGGGATGGGTGAAGTCGCATGGGTTTCGTCTTGTGATTAACCTGAATCTCCTCGAGATTGTTCTCAAATGCAAAACATTGTAGCAGTGACGTGCGGTGAGGTTCATGGCTGGTGAGGCACTGACGTCATCGATGCCGTCATCGCACGTCTCTACTTGAACGGAAAATGTGAAAATTCAGCGATTTTGAAAAAAAATCCTAAAACGGTGAAGTTAAATGGACAAGAACTTTAAATTACAAATCACTAAATACATCTAACTGTTTAATTTATTTTTTCATTTGATATTTCCATGACAGCTTTCCATGATGACAGATGAGGCACTGCCTCACCTGCCTCCACTGACTGCACGTCACTGCATTGTAGATAACAAAACAGAATTAACAACGTGTGATCGTATAGTGGTTATTTACAGAAAAGGAGAATACAACACAAGTTTGGTGTTATTTACAAGATGTCCCTGAACGCATCATAGGCGGAGACTCGGCAGGACCCGCGGTGCGCTGGTAATGGCTAGCGCACAGTTCAACCCGCCACGGACACTCACGGGCAAATGAAACACGACACAAGAAACTAAATATTGTTCAATAAAAACGAAATGAAACAATTATTACCTGCAACACAGTATGGCAGAAGGGATGGGTGAAGTCGCATGGGTTTCGTCTTGTGATTAACTGCGCAATAGAAAAGCACTATGAAGCACATGTGCTCCAAAGTTCCACTCGACAAAACGTGAAGTAAATAATGACACAAAAAGTAATCTGGACTCGAAATGAATAAGGGAACTAATTAGATAACACTAGACAGTACAAAAGGGGAAACAAAATAAGACATTGTCATGAAAATGCGCATTAATCGAGACCAACAGAAAATTGTGACTCACCCTGAATCTCCTCGAGATTGTTCTAGAAACTATGGGCGGGACATGGTGCCACACTGGATGGATAGCTCAGTTGATGAGGCATCGGTTTGGAACATCCAGTGTGGGTCCTTGGGCAAGACCCTTCACGCTAATGCCTACCTCATACAATGAAGAGAGACAATAAATCGAATTACATGACTCAGACGTCGCCCGGTCAAACAAGGGCTGCGTCAGGTGCTGGGGAACCAGAGAACCTTGATGAAAAATGGGCTACTGGAACAAAGCGGAGATGGACGAGATGCGATAACATGGCTCTGTTGGAATGCTACTACTCACGCAACCCTAATGGTTACTTCGAAACTAGTAAAGGTTACTTCGACCACGAAACAACTAGTAGCTCAGTGTTCCAATATCCACAAACGGCAATTGCTATCACAACTTGAGATGGATGAGGTACAACACAAATTCCGAGGTGAAGGGCCCCAGGCTGCCACATCAGAGGAAGAGGTTAGACCAGAGATTGGGTGGCAAGCCCCAATGAATGAAATGCTGAGAGAGGCAGCAACTGACCTGAGAAATAAGATCATGGCAACCAAGAAACCGATTACAACGGCTGTGTGAAGTACCACCTGAATGTCTCATGGAAACTGTGAATGCAGCACGGGAACCAATGAGCTGATATATGCTTCAGCATCAGTGATCCTAGAGTTGCTTGGTTACAAGAGCAACCGTGAGAGCCACGAGATTCGCTACCCACCATGGAAAAGACGGTTGGAGGCTAAGATCAAGGCGGCTCGGAGAGATGTGAGTCAATTGACGGAGATCCAGAGAGATGTGAATAAAAGGCCAATACCCAAGAGGTACATGCAGATAACCATACCTGAAGCACTCAAAACTGCCAAATAAAGGCTCCAGGCCTTGTCCAGTCGCCTAAACAGGTACACGAAAGAGAATGAGGCCAGAAGAATAAACAGGCTGTTCGCAACACAACCTGCGAAAGTGTACGCTCAGTGGCAGGGGTCTAACAGCAGAGCAGACCCTCCAAGGCTGGAAACTGAAAGATACTGGAAAGGCATATGGGAGAAGGACGTCACACATAACAGCAGTACAATGGCTGGTGACTCTGAAAGAGGAGCACAGCAACCTCCCTGAACAGAACCCAGTTACTATCACAGCGGCAGATATACAAGGAAGAGTCTCAGGTATGAAAAACTGGACTGCACCAGGCCCGGACATGGCTAAAGAAACTCACAGCTCTCCACGAGCGCCTAGCAGCACAAATGAACCAGTTGCTGATGGATGGGACTCACCCAGGATGGCTAACCGAAGGGCTAACAATCCTGATCATGAAGGATTCCTCAAAGGGTGCAGTTCCTTCCAACTATCGGCCAATAACCTGTCTCTCCACAACGTGGAAGCTCATGTCAGGCATCATTGCGGCTAAGATAAGTGGACTGCAGGTCCCGACATACCAACCTGTGCACAGCCTGGAATGATTACAAGAAAGCATATGACTCGATGCCACACACATGGATCACTGAATGCTTGGAGTTGTATAAGGTAAACAGGACCCTGAGAGCCTTCGTTGCAAACTCGATGAGGATGTGGAAAACCACACTTGAAGCCAATGGCAAGCCGCTCACGCAGCTGCATAGGACTGAACCCCCTCAGCCAAATAATCACCAAGACAGGCTATGGATACGGCCTCAGAAATGGAGCTATAATCAGTCACCTCCTGTACATGGATGACATAAAGCTGTATGCTAAGAGCGAAAGGGACATAGACTCCCTGATCCACACAACCAGGATCTACAGCAGTGACATTGGGATGCCATTCGGGCTGGAGAAATGTAGTCGGATGGTGACTAAGAGGGGCAAGGTAGTCTACACTGAAGGGGTCTCACTCCCTGAAGGAACAATAGCAGACATTGAAAACAGCTAAAGTACCTTGGTATACCACAGGCCAATGGCAACCTCGTACTAGCAACAAGGAAAGCGGCTACGACCAAATACCTCCAGCGGGTGAGGCAAGTCCTAAGAAACCAGCTCAATGGCAGGAACAAGACCCGGGCAATAAACAGCTATACCCTGCCAGTGATCAGATACCCTGCAGGAATAATAAGGTGGCCAAAGGAAGAGATTCAGACCACGGTTGTTAAGACCCGAAAACTCCTCATCATGCATGGAGGGTTCCAACCCAAGTCCAGGACCCTGAGATTGTACACAAGCCATAAGGAAGGAGTCCGAGGACTAGTGAGTGGGAGAGCCACTGTCCAAGATGAAACATCCAAGCTCAATGAATACATCAAAGAGGAGGCCCCAACGGATGATGTACTCAGAGAATGTCTCAGACATTGGGGAACAGAGGTTGAGGTGCTGGAAGAGGGACAATCATGGGAGGCAAAGCCCATACACGGTGTCATGATGAGCTGAGTGAACTTTTATCCTCTTTCCACCTGCTTGCTGTCTCGCCGCACGACACACGGGATGGACCACCGAACCATAACTCAAGTGGCTGATCTCAAGAAGTCCTATCAGTGGCTAAAGAGGGCTGGCCTAAAGAACAGCACAGAGGCACTCATCCTGACTGCTCAAGAGCAGGCCCTGTACACCAGAGCCATAGAGGCACTGATATACCACACCAGGCAAGAGCCAAGGTGTAGGTTGTGCAAAGAGGCACCTGAGACAATCCAACACATAACTTCAGGGTGTAAGATGCTGGCAGGGAAAGCCTACATGGGGTGTGACTGGAAACCCCAATGTCAAAATTGGAAACACCTCCCAAGGTAGTCGAGAATGACCAAGCAAAGATCCTGTGGGACTTCTAGATACAGACTGATAAGATGGTAATGGCCAACCAACCAGATATCGTGGTAACAGGTAAAGGGCAAAGGAAAGCCGTTGTCGTGGATGTAGCGGTCCCGAGTGATGGAAACATCAGAAAGAAGGAACATGAGAAACTCGAGAAATACCAAGGGCTCAGAGAGGAGCTGGAGAGATCCTGGAAGGTAAAGGTGACATTCGTGCCTGTGGTGGTCGGAGCACTCGGGGCAGTGACCCCCAAACTCGACGAGCGGTTTCAACAGATCCTGGAAACAACATCGGATATCTCGGTCCAGAAAAGCGCAGTGCTGGGAACTGCGCAGAACCCTCAAGCCTCCTGGCCTCTGGTAGAGGACCCAAGCTAAAATTTGGGACAGACACCACCCATGGGGGGTGAGACGAGGATTATATATATATATATATATATATATATATATATATATATATATATATATATATATATATATATATATATATATATATATATATAATATATATATATTATATATATATATATATATATATATATCTATATATAACTATATATATATATATTCTATGTATATATATATATAGCCATCTTCATGAAAAAAGTGGGTACAAACCCCCTTCTCCTTAAGCCCCTTTCCTACCACAACTCAACCTTTACCCTGGCTAGTGGAGCCCCCTTTGCTCCTTATCTTCCCCCCATCCCCCTCTCTCTCATTCTGTCTCTCTCTTGCTCACCCTTTCTCTCTCCATGGGTAAGCAGGTAATCATGAGCTGTCACAGAAAGGTGACCCATTATTGTGATGGATACGGTGTGAAAAACAAATGGTGTGAAACGTGTGGATTGCTGTCCTTACTGCACCTTGGCCTTTTGTTCTGTCATATCAATATCCACACAGGGCCTCATTACACCGCTGCACTACACAATGAGCAGAAAGCCACGGTCAAGACTGCACCACGCTCCCTTTGACTGGCTCTGACTGGGCTTTTCAGCTCAACTATCACCCCAGAGGACTCCCTCCGCAAACATCCACAGAGCAGCCTCTGGAGCCATCATCCCAGACGAAATAAGCAACCCCAGCAGCTTTGTATGAATTTGGGGCTCAAAAAATGTAGCACGTGCATATATGACTACAAGAAAAATTGTAATTTGGAACAGTTGTAATATATGTATCAAAAATCCTCTCGCCTTTTATAATGAACGACAAAAAAGTAGAAAATATAAGTCGGCAAAATTGCCTTGTTTACACAAAGCAATAGTAACAGTCCTCTATCTGAAAGTAATCCTTAAAAGCTTTGTTCTCTCCTAAGATCCAGGTCCTTTGGCGATAGATCACATTTTCCTGAGACTAAGACAAGCAACATCGTAATAATTACACAAACTGTGTGAACGGACACAAAATAATCAATAAGTTGGACTTGTGTTAGGGTGTATAGACTCATGAATTGCTTTGGGCATGCTCTAAGACGGGAATTACATTTATAAAGAACCATACTGGCAGTCAAGGTCAACAGTGAATGTATTGAGGAGCTATGATGGTTTTGGCCTAACCCTGCTCTGTCCATTATACTTGGACACTGACTGGTCAAGCACTTATTAAACAGTGAAGCTACTTAGCTGCTAAGACCTCTGATTTGCAAAGTACCGACTAATCACCAATTAAGATATACTATGAATTACAGTCAATTGATTTTGAATCAGACAGAAAAAGCAAGAAATGCCATCAAAGAATCATATCAAGGAATAAAATGCTGAGGCAAGTAGCATTTGAAACACTAGAATTGTTGAATTGAATTGGCTCTATAGGATAGCTTTGACATTCTTTTCTCTGTGTCCCTCCCAGAGGTCTGAAGTCGTGTTTTTATTGTCTTGAATGAATGTCTACTGGTACAGTGGTTACAAACCACAAATTAATCTAGTATGACAAAGTGGGGATGTCTTGTTATTTCCAGGCCTGGTGATGAATACAGTGCTGCAGTCGCCCAGGCTGTCAAGTCAGAATAGAACTGAGACAGATTGAGAAGGGGCAGACAGCTTATTAATGTTGATGACATCTTATCGCTCCTTAAAAAAACAGCCAGAGAACAGCTGAGTCCTATGATCGATATAATCAATGCAGTGAAATTTCTGAAAGCCGCAAGGGAAGTAGCGGTTTCCCATTCTGCCTTCCTCCCACATCCCAAAAATACATGTTGTGTTCATTAAAAACAAATTTGCTGGTGTGTGAAAGGAAGTTTAAATGGTTGTTAGTATTCTGCCATTGACTGGCAACCAGTCTAGAGTGTGTGCTCTTTTGGATGGATAGGTTCCAGCTCACCCGCAACCCTTGTGAGGACACGCAATATAGAATATTGATGTGTTGCTCTTTTAATTACATCAAATTGGTGTTTTGCAAACGTGAGCCACATCACAAATGTATTTTATGCAGCTCACATTTTAGCAGTGGTGGGTCGTCAGAGCCAGCAAGGCCTTCTCTGCTGGCCTAACATAATCATACATCATTATCATAATTATAATAAAAGTCAATTTCATCAAAAAAGTATTTTTTCTAAATATATATATATATATATATATATATATATATATATATATAATCTACATACTGTTTTCTTGATGTTATATTATATCCATTTGGTTATGCTCCTTTCAGTGTTATTGTTTTAGGTCAGAGTTTTTAATCCAATCAGAATTCAGCTACCTTGTGTCGCCAGGCTGTATGAAATCTGACCGACGCCTTCAGAATCAACAGTGAGGGCGTCTGTGCGCTGTACATGAACGGGCACATGTAGTTGATATATAGTTGCGATAGCCAATCAGATCAGGAGTTGGCCCAGTAAGGCCAGCTAGAGGGCTTTCTGCTCACATTAACCCACAATGGCTGAAGGAGAGGACAACTCGCTGTCGCATGTAGGTAAGCCTATTCTCAAGAACAAATGAAAAAGATTTGTTTACTTTTATTTTCAACAAATAGTTCGTTTTGTGAACGTCTTGTTGTTTTTCTTATATTAAACTGACATTTTGTAATTTAGCGTAAAATCTTGTCAAAGATTGCATATTCTTGGTGGACTTAATAAAACTTTGTGGACAAGTGTTTGCTGTATCACGTATAGTGGCAAGTTCTAATTGCTGATGCAAATTTATTGATGTGTAATTGCTCCGGAAAATAGCCTGTGTTGTAGACGATTAAGGTGATGCCACGCCCAGTACCGCGTGCGTGTTCTTTTGTAAATGATATCTCCAGCCGTTGTGTCATACATTATGGTATTACGAGGGATATTTCTTCAAGTCGGACTAAGCAGGACTTCACTGAAGGCCTCGGTGTGAAATGCACGGACCGCCACTGCATTTTAGATTCTCAATTATACAAGTGAATGAAAAAATAGTCAATGTTAAACTTTGAGTGACCCTTTAATAGTTGCTGAACTCAACCCTTGTGAGTTGTTCTTAGGTTTCACTTTGAATTTTTCAGTCCATTTTTATACCTAGTCAATTGTCTAGTATAGTGTCTTTGTGAATGAGGTGCCCCCTGCAAATTGTGTCGCAAAAAGCAGGTCTAACTCAAGTCCGAGGTGTTTTAACGTCAATTTATTGCTTTTGACTCAGGCAAACAGATTCAGCACCCCATGGATGTGTGCAAAAGAAGTTATGAAATGTTTTTTTCATAAACACGACTCCAGCATGGAACAGTCCCTTTGAATCAATCCATTGAACAGTAGAGAGGTGAATCATTGTCATTTAAAAACTGTTTCAATTGCACCATCATCAATCACTATCGCGGGACGAATAAAGGTATTCTGATTCTGATGAGTAGAGCTTGCAGTTTCGATTGTGTAAAATTGTGACACCCAGATTGAATTGAATTAAAATTGTTGCAATGCAGTAATCATTGCTTGTGAAAAGTAAATGTCATACATGTAATATTTATTTATTTAAAAAAATGTTAATTAGCTAATTAGGGAAATTGGTCAGTTTTTTTGAGGTTCTAGGAATTTCTACTGGTGGACCGATCGGGCCACCAGATGGTTAGACACAGTCCCATGGTGGCCATAGGTAATCAAGCCACCCTCAATGTCAAACCGTGTTCGTGCTGTTCGACTGTAAAATGTCAGTGTTAGGGCAATTCGCTATACGAACAGATTCTTAACATGTATTGTCATTCTCTGTCGTGCGGCGATACAGCACGCAGGTGGAAAGTTGATAAAAGTTCACTCAGCCAGATGCAGGAAGGGTATTGTGAGTTTTCTTTATTTGAAGTTGATATTAGTTTTCGGCAGACCCCAGGTAACACTGCTCTCCAGGTTTTCCTTTGTCCCTCTTCTTCCTCCTCGAAGTGACTGGCTCAGGCTGGCTTTAAAGGTGCTTCACCTGAGCTTCTGGCCAATCAGGTCCCAGCGGCAATTGGCCATTCCCAGGTGGTTGCAATCACCTTCTCAGAGTCAATTAGTGGTCGCCCAACTCAACTATTTTGGATGGGGAGAAATGCGCACCTTTCTCCCATCCAAAATCCATGAAACACAAAATTATTTAACATTTCTTTTAGCATCATGACATCATTCACCCCCTCTCCTCAGAGTTCAGACATTCTTGTCAAATAATCAGCAATAACATTTGTTGTCAGGGCAGAGAATGTCATATGTGACAGGTCCTATTCTCCTAGTCACAGCGTATGGGCCCTGCCACTTTGCCAGTAGCTTACTTGATCCCATATGCAACAATATTAACACCTTCTGTCCAGGGTGCCAATCTCTCCCTGATAAATTCTTGCCGTTATTCTCGCTGGAGATCCTCTTCCAGCTCCTGACGTTCTGCATCTTCCGTTTCTTTCTGGAATTCTGGGTTCAGAAAGCATTGGAATTGCAGCTTGTCTTAGATGATGAAACTGTGGAGGTTGGGCATGTTAGGTAACCCAACTTGGGAGTTTCTTGTGCGGGAGGAAGGTTCGTTGGCCTGGATGTTCGAGAGTCAGCGCCCTGGGGGTGCGGTCCCAGAGGAGGACAATGTTGACTAGATCGACTGTCAAATGTCCATTCTTACTTGTTGGGTGCATCTGATCTCTAGATCTGTTCAATCAACATCACCTCTTGTCTGAGTCTTAGGCTTCACCACTGGTTCCATCTCACTCTGCTCAGTTCCATCCTTGGCTTGGCAACTGTCAGACGCCTCATGGAAAAGAAGAACGGCATCCTCTTGGGGCAACTCAAGCTTCTGGTTTCCTTGATCCCCTTCAGAACTCTTCAGTCCAGTTTGGTTGGCCCGTGCTACACAACTTCTTACTCGTCCCACCTTCTTCCTCTCGGCTTCCTCTTATCTTTTCCACTTCAGCAAGGCGTAACGATCCCACCTTCTTCATGCAGGGTGAAACGATCTCACCACTGCCACCAATTGTCGTGCGTGCGGCGATACAGCACGCAGGTGGAAAGTTGATAAAAGTTAACTCAGCCAGATGCAGGAAGGGTATTGTGAGTTTTCTTTATTTGAAGTTGATATCAGTTTTCGGCAGACCCCAGGTAACACTGCTCTCCAGGTTGTCCTTTGTCCCTCTTCTTCCTCCTCGAAGTGACTGGCTCAGGCTGGCTTTAAAGGTGCTTCACCTGAGCTTCTGGCCAATCAGGTCCCAGCGGCAATTGGCCATTCCCAGGTGGTTGCAATCACCTTCTCAGAGTCAATTAGTGGCCGCCCAACTCAACTGTTTTGGATGGGGAGAAATGCACACCTTTCTCCCATCCAAAATCCATGAAACACAAAATTATTTAACATTTCTTTTAGCATCATGACACTCAATCTACACATTTGTATACTTATTTCTGGTTTAATTGTAATC